>NC_141497.1:12946847-13213264 GCF_009769465.1 Tauraco erythrolophus
CAGCTGTTCACACTCCCTTTTCTTTCTCATCCTCTTTATCGGTGTTTCCCAACTTCAGAAAAGAGCACAGGCTTAAATCATCAAGGTCAAACCTCAACTGTAGCTGTGTGTATGATGCCACAACTCCCCCTTTTTTGTTTTTCTGTGACCATTACTTGATGAACCGTACTCTGTACCGTCTGCTGGGAGCGTGACAATAGGCAGGGGGTGATTATTACTATGCATAAAAGAACTACTAGCAATATAATGTCTGCTTTATTAAAGATTTTAACCATCCTGTCAATTAAGAGCATTGATAAAGCAGAAGCTGTAGCATTAATTTGTTTTGTAAGCTAACAATCCAACTTATTCAGTGTAGTTAACACCTGTGCTATTCCAACTCCTGGTGCAAATATTGAAGCTGCAATGATTTTAGCTGGTTCCCAAAATTCTGCTCTGGAATTGCACTAGCTATCACAAGCATGCATGCTTTGCCTATTCCGGGTGTGTCTATGACTTAGGATCATGGTGGTATGACGTAAATACATTCCTAAAGTCCCTATAGTACATAGATCTCCCCTTATATGCGAAGGAATACCTTACTAAGCTCTACTATAGCCCTGCAGAAGCAGTTACTAGCATTTTGGTGTTTTGTTTGTTTGTTTGGCTATTTTTTTTTCCTCAGAATCAATTACCCTTGGGAGTACAAACAATCCTAATTTTGTGGTGGATGATCGTCCCAGCAATAATCCTCGTGCACATAAGACCAAAGACACAAGTAGGAATTAAATGCACCAACGTGTCAGTGATTACTGTTGACCAAAACATTTAGCTGCCAATATCTCTGCTTTATAGTGTTCCCAGCCCACATTGTGACACGCCTTTACTAAATCTGCAATCGTTTTTGCCTGATTTCTGACAAGATCAAGAGCTCGTTGGCAGTCTGTTTTAGCATTTTCAACGGCTAACTGGAATACCAACACATCTGCAGTAGCCGGATTTTCTGTTTATCTCTGAACTGCCATTTGTAGCTGATCAAAGAAATGCTCATAAGGTTCCTGTGCTCCCTGCCGAATGGAAGCAAAGGAAGCCTCCCCTGTCCCAAAAATCAGGGACACGTCTTAATGCTCTCGTAGCCAATTCAGTCAGCTGTTGGAAAGCCACTTGCTGTAACCCTGCCTGTGCCTGATTTTGACGAGTGACATTTTATTCATCCCAAAATATTTAGCTCTCGATTTAAGAGATTTAACACCTATAACACTTTAGCTATTGTTTCATTGGGAGATTTCCCCATCATTCCCCTTTCTTGTTTCAAAAGCATATTCTCCAAAGTACCATGTGCGTATTCTATGATCGGTTGCCCAGTAGGATTGTAAGAAATACCAGCAACATGCTCAATACTTTATGATGACAAAAATACATATGTCTGATAAGAAGTGTATGCCAAAGTTCCTGCGAGCGTAAACCACGAAGATTAACACCATTTACTGGTGGCATGGTCATATTTTAACAGCTAGTACACAATTGTACGATTGAGCGGGCTTGTTGTCGTGTTAAACCAAATTGTCACTTAATAGCGTCAGTATCCTGATGGTGGAAGTCCTGCAAGATTTTGCCTGTATTAACGAGTTTGGTACAAGAGCTGCACTCGTGAGCGGCTCAGCTCGCCTGTTCCCTTCTGCTATAGGCCCTGGAAGCGTGGTGTGCGCTCGCAGATGTACCATGGAATGTGCATGTTTACGATTTTGCAACACCGATATTAACTGTTGAAACCGCTGGAACAAAAGAGGACCAGTCACTTCCCGCGATGCCGATCGAGACGATCCAAGTTACGATGTGCTCTCTCTTGGTACAACCTGGGCCACAGGCAGCGGCCGGGCGGGGGGCGGGGCCAAGCGGCCGCTCTCCAGACGCGGCCGACGGGTGGGGGGGCAGCAGCGGCGGGGGGGGGGGGGGGGGGGGGGGCGGGTCAGCCCTCCCTCGCCTCAGCCGGGCGGGGGGGCGGGGTGACGATGAGGACTCAGCAGCCCTGTGCTGGCCCCCCCCTTGCTGTTGTTGCTGCTGTTGTTGTTGCCGCGTCTCCGTCCCTCCAGCCGCGGTTCGCTTCGTAGCAGCGGCGTTCCCGGGGCGCGGTGGGCGGCGCGGCGCGGGGGTCCGCTGTACCGACTTCGTTGGAAGAGGGGGAAAGCAATAAGTCTGTCTTTCGTTCGGGGCCCTGGATCAAAAGGATTCGATGATGACTTTTCCAGGCCGGCAGCTCTGCACAGCTCCTCTGCCGGTGGAGCCGCGGGGGAGGCAGGGATGGGGCTGCTGGCTCTGTCGGTGCCAGCGGGGCTGCCGGGGCTACCGGGGGATTCCTCCTCCGGATCTTTTTCAGGGTCCTTTACACTATGGGAGACGATCACTGTTTGCAGGGCGCGCGCTATTTCTGCATCTGCATGAACTTGGTCCATCATTAAACGCACCGCTCGATAGGTCTGTGCCATAGTCTTTGCCCCCTTCATGCCAGCCTGCACGCTTTCCCATAATTCAGACCCCACAGTTCTCCAAGCTCTCGGATCAAAGATTTGATCAGTTTCTGCAAGATAGCCGTGCCGCCTGCACCAAAATAGCAGGTCTATTAATTCTTTGCGGTCTATCTTGTGTCCTGTTGTGGACGCAATTTTCATGAACCCATCCACGGTGGCTCGTTCCCAGGCTGTCATTGCAGCATTCCCCATCCCGAACCAGACCTCGGTCTGCCTGACTCACCGGTCAGCCGTAGCGCTACGCTGTCGCCTCTCTCGGGCGATCCGCCTCTCTCGGGCTATCCGCCTCTCTCGGGCGCCGGGATGGCCGTCCTCTCTCTCGTCCGCGTTGTGGTCGTTGCAAACCCTCTCGATCACGTCGGGGTCACCAGATGCCGCGGCCGAAGACGGGGAAGCAAGACGCATCAATATGATGAGTAAAAAGGCTTCAGCTTTATTCTGTGACACTGCTCTTTTTATAGCATAGCTCGGTTCTGTGCATGCTTTCATGCGCTGTACTTAGCAAGTTAATTGGTTTAGCACTACTGTTCACGCGACAAGCACGAGTATGATATACACTGTGATTGGATAGAGATTTCTACGTTTGTTACAATATTTTAATATTTTTGCAGTTAGTATGTTTTGCTCAGCATCTTGTTTTTCATAGTTTCATCCTTCTTTCTTATCTCAAGGACAGTGTGTTTTTCATAGTTTCATCCTACCTTCTTATCTCAAGGACAGTGCTCTTTTTATATTCGCTGATATACATTTCTTACTGTTAACACTTTGGCTCCAACACAACCGCTCGCTGACTTACGCTGTGAATATGGAACAGGATGGATGGCCGGGATTTAGGCAGATTTTGATGATTTCATTAGCACTTCTAGCTGGAAGAAGCCCCTGCGACACATCTGTGCTTCTGCAGGAGTTATTTTTAGGTTGTTTTTTTAGTTAGCAGGGAGCTGCAGAAATCTGAGCGTCCTGACAATCAGTATCTTTCAGATCAGCATCTTCTGATGCTCTTTCTTGTGTTGGGGGCCCCAGAGCTGAAGGCAGCACTGCAGGGAGGGTCTCAGGAGAGCAGAGCAGAGGGACAGAATCCCCTCCCTTGACCTGCTGCCCACGCTGCTTTGGATGCAGCCCAGGACACGGTTGGCTTTCTGGGCTGCCAGCGCACATTGCCAGCTCATGGTGAGCTTCTCCTCACCCAACACCCCCAAGTCCTTCTCCTCAGGGCTGCTCTCAATCCATTCTTGAGGTATAGACAAGGCTGTTAGAAAAATGGAAACTCAATCAGTTTGGGATTAAGCAGTGATGTGCATTTGCTTGGATGACTGCAGCGGGTGATTGCTTGAGGTTGAAAACCCCCATCGGCACTGAGGTAATATTCCTTGCGTTAAAAGGCGAGATCCCACCGATCTGTCTCGCAGGTTCGGATGCCTCTGAGAAGGCAGGAGTACTGAAAAGAACTTAAAAGGGTTTTTGGCAAGCCCAGCTTAGCCAGAAATGCCGCACACCTTCTTGCGGTGACCTGAAGACCAAAGAATTGTTTCTGTGATTTATGAATATTAGTGGAAAATAAGCCATTGGGAAAGCAAACACACACATCGTGTGTCACATCTCTCGGCTGTAGTGACTCTGAAATACAGGGAGGTGATGCCTTTACCGGGATTTGGTGGGCTCATTGAGCTTTTGCTCAATGTGTTGTACCTGTGGGGCTGAAAAGTTTCTCTCCACCTTGATCCCATCGGCAGTTCCTGCTCCCAACTTCAGCTGGAGCCCCATGGCTTTCTTCTAAGGTACTAAAGAGTGACATGGATATGCCGTGGTTTAAATATTTTTTATGTCATTGTTAATATCTGCTCATGCAGCTGAATTTGAACTTGGAAAAGGAATTGCATAAGCATGAGGCAGAATAAGGCACGATTCCCAGGCATCCCAAAATGCACTGGGGAAAGTTGCAGGCTGAGGGCTGAAGGACAAGTTCAATCCAACCCCTGCTGTATCCTGCAGATGGAATAATGTTCACTGCAGTGTAAAATGATAAAAAACAAATTTCTGAGGGCGCATGCAGCTCAGCAAATAGCTTCTCTCAAATCCTCAGGTTTTCTTCGTCTGTTTTGTAAATTTTAAAAAATAGAGTCTTCTCATACCTATATAATGAACAACGATTTCATACATATCTTTGTATGGGGTGTGAGATAAATATTTCTGATATGTTTTGCTGCCAGATGATAAGCTGCCAACACCCAATCCGTTACAGACGATTTTAGCATGTATTCATTCTCTGCAAATGAGACTTAAACCAGAAGTATTGATTCCTGTCTCAAGACAGATTTTAGTCTCCGAATGATTATATTGACATTTGTCTCGGGGAAATTCGCAGTAAAAAAATAAGCACTTGCCTCCCCCTGTCAATGACAACCCCTTCTCAAAGGTTTCCAGAGGAGACAGCGGGCAGGAAAGCTCCTCAGATTTGCATCCTCAAATCCAGGGATCAGCAGTTCGAGGGATAATGTAACATCACTCCGTTTTCATAAAGGATTCCAAATCTCCAGCACTTTTATGGTCCCCCATCCCATGTATTTCAATCCAGAAACTCTGGCAGCTTCTGCTAAGTGACAAGAGTTGCCAGCTTAGCAAGAACTAGTCTGATGGTGCCTTCTTGCTTCCTCGCGTCTCTTAACCAGTCTCACATCACTGCCGTGACCCATAACTGTCTTTCCTGGTAATTGAATTGTTGTGTAGGGAGAAGGTTGGCCACTTTGTTGGCCTTCAGCCAGATCCACCTTGATGGAGATTGTAGAAGGTGAGCGTCAGGTGGCTTTCCTTTCCCCGTCTAACCTTATGTGATGTTGTATAGCTGCACTGGTTTTTATTTAAGTGGAGAAATACATGGAAGATAATCTGAAGTGGTTAATAAAGACCTTACCATGGTGGGAATCCAAAAGCAGCAGCATTTGGCTTTTACAATTAAACCCACCGGTGACAGTTTTCATCTTTAATCATTTTAGAAAACATCTCCCAAACCGTAGTTGGGAGGCCCAGATAGTGGGGTGATGCGGATGGGCACGCTGCTTCTCCAGCCATGCTGCCGTCCCCGGCGCTGGGCTCCTAAGAGTCCCCTCCAGCTCCCTCTGCAGCCACTGCCAAAACTTAAGCATTTGTGGGTGATGCACAAGGGCAAGAACCAAATAAAAGCACTCTGAATTAGCTTCTAACGGGGGCTGTCGCTTTTGTAGGGACTTTTGCAGGTCTGCCATCCCATCTAGGATGGATATCTAGGATAGGACAAGGGGCAATGACTGTAAACTGAAAGAGGGGTGTCCTGGTTTTAGCTGGGACAGTGTTAGCTCTTCTTTTTAGCAGCTAGAAGAGCTCCGTGTTTTGGTTTTGCTCAGAGGCTCGCTCTGAGAAGAATGTTGATAGCAAGTTGAAGTTTGTGGTTGGACGTGAGACTCCAAGGACTTTTCAGTGTGCCGGAGTGCAGAAGCACGGCGGGATAAGGGGGGAGCATAGCTGGGACAAGGGGGCCACGATTCCCCTTGTGATTTGTGGTGGAACTTAAGATTGAGGGCCAAACTGGCCAATTAGTATTCCATATCATGCAGCGTCATGCCCAGTATAAAACTGAGGGTCAGCCGGAAAGAAGGGCTTTTGCGCTATGGCTCTTTCATAGAATCATAGAATCATAGAATGGTTAGGGTTGGAAGGGACCTCAAAGATCATCTAGTTTCAACCCCCCTGCCATGGGCAGGGAAAGCCTCCATTACATCAGGTTGCCCAAAGCCTCATCCAACCTAGCCTTGAACACCTCCAGGGATGGGGCATCCACAACTTCTCTGGGCAACCTGTTCCAGTACCTTACCACCCTCAATGTAAAGAATTTCTTTCTTGTATCTAACCTAAATCTGCCCTCTTTCAGTTTAAATCCATTGCCCCTTGTCCTGTCACTAAACACCCTTGTAAAAAGTCCCTCTCCAGCTTTCCTGTAGGCCCCCTTTAGGTACTGGAAAGCTGCTATGAGATCACCCTGGAGCCTTCTCTTCTCTAGGCTGAACAGCCCCAACTCTCTCAGCCTGTCTTCATAGCAGGGGTGCTCCAGCCCTTGGATCATCTTCGTGGCCCTCCTCTGGACTCGTTCCAGTAGCTCTGTCCTTCTTGTGTTGGGGACTCCAGAGCTGAACACAGTATTCCAGGTGGGGTCTCACGAGAGCTGAGTAGAGGGGCAGAATCACTTCCCTCAACCTGCCCGCCATGCTCCTTTTGATACAGCCCAGGATACAGTTGGCTTTCTGGGCTGCCAGCGCACATTGCCAGCTCATGTTGAGCTTCTCATCCACCAGCACTCCCAAGTCCTTTTCCTCAGGGCTGCTCTCAATCCATTCTCCGCCCAGCCTGTACTTGTGCTTGGGATTGCCCCGACCCACGTGCAGGACCTTGCACTTGGCCTTGTTGAACTTCATGAGGTTCTCACAGGCCCATCTCTCCAGCCTGTCAAGGTCCCTCTGGATGGCATCCCTTCCCTCCAGCGTGTCCACAACACCACACAACTTGGTGTCATCTGCAAACTTGCTGAGGGTGCACTCAATCCCACTGTCCATGTCTCCAACAAAGATGTTAAATAGCACTAGTCCCAGTACTGACCCCTGAGGAACACCACTCATCACTGGCCTCCACGTGGACATTGAACCATTGACCACAACTCTTTGAGAGCGACCATCCAGCCAATTCCTTATCCACCGAGTGGTCCATCCATCAAGACCACGTCTTTCCAGTTTAGAGATAAGGATGTCGTGTGGGATTGTATCAAATGCTTTAGATAAGTCCAGGTAGACAATGTCAGTTGCTCTTCCCCAATCCATCAATGCTGTAACCTCATCATAGAAGGCCACCAAATTAGTCAGGCAGGATTTGCCCTTAGTGAAGCCATGTTGGCTGTCACCAATCACCTCCTTATTTTCTATGTGCCTTAGCATAGTCGCCAGGAGGATCTGCTCCATGATCTTGCCAGGCACAGAGGTGAGACTGACTGGCCTGTAGTTCCCTGGGTCTTCTTTTTTCCCCTTTTTAAAGATGGGGGCTATGTTTCCCTTTTTCCAGTCATTGGAAACTTCATCAGATTGCCACGACTTCTGAAATATGATGGATAGTGGCTTAGCAACTTCATCTGCCAGTTCCCTCAGGACCCGCGGATGCACCTCATCAGGTCCCATGGACTTGTCCACCTTCAGGTTCTTTAGATGGTCTCGAACCTGATCTTCTCCTTCCGTGGGTGGTTCTTCATTCTCCCAGTCCCTGTCTTTGCCTTCCGTGACTTGGGCCATGCCGCTAGAGCTCTTGCCAGTGAAGACTGAGGCAAAGAAGTCATTGAGAACCTCAGCCTTCTCCATATCCTGGGTGGCCAGGTCCCCCGTTTCCTTCCGGAGAGCGCCTACATTTTCCCTAGATCTCTTTATCACTGACATATCTATAGAAGCCTTTCTTGTTGCCCTTGATGTACCTGGCCAGATTTAACTCTATCAGGGCTTTAACTTTCCTAACCTGATCTCTGGTTACTTGGACAATTTCTCTGTATTCTCCCCAGGCTACCTGTTCTTGCTTCCACCCCCTATAGGCTTTCTTTTTGTGTTCGAGTTGGTCCAGGAGCTCCTTATTCATCCATGCAGGCCTCCTGGTGTTCCTACCTGACTTTCTCTTTGTTGGGATGCACCGCTCCTGAGCTTGGAGGAGGCGATCCTTGAATATTAACCAGCTTTCTTGTGCCCCTCTTCCCTCCAGGACCTCATCCCATTGTACTCTAGCGAGGAGATCCTTGAAGAGGCCGAAGTCTGCTTTCCTGAAACCCAGGGTTGTGAGCCTGCTGTGCACCCTCCTTGCTTCTCTAAGTATTGGACTTTCCAAGACTCGTTTTGGAGTTTTAGAAAGCAGGTATTCTTTATTGCAGCGCTGGGTGCACGGGGGATTTCTCCTCCTAGCGTGCACACCCGCCGTAGCAGTTTTCTTGTATTTATACAGACACACTCATAACCCCCTCCCCAAAAGGGCAGTCTCTCTCTCGGGAGATCATTTCCATAGTCCTCGCCTCAGGATCCGCCTCAGGCTCCTCCTTGACACGCCTCCTGGTGGTCGTGGGCAGGGGTCTTTGGGATGAAGGCCGCAGGTCTTCCTCGCTGTGTGTTTTTCACTTCTTCCCTAAATCTCTAAAATTCTTGTTTTGGCTGGGCCCGTAGAGCCAAACCGTTTCCCTGGCCTTGAGTGGACACCTGGCTGTCTCCTACTTGTTATTGCTTGAAGGCAAATGTTAGTTCTTGTTAGTCCTTATCTCTCCTCTTTGTCTGTTTTTCTCCCTATGGGTCACGAGTTACAACCTTGCCATCATTTATTTTGTCTCTCTTACCGACCTTCTTTCTGGATAGCATTCCACAGCAGGGATTAGTATTTGATAACTTCTAACATTTCACAGAGCTACTTCACAGAGCTATGTATTCCAGAGTTTTATGCAGTTTTGTGTCTACTCTTATACCTATCTATAGAAATAATAGTTAATATAGTTTTATACCTATACCTATCCCTTATCAGTCCCCCCTTTTCTATTGAATCAAGTAAATTCTTTTACTTGCGTAGGTTTCCCGACTGATATAACGCCTCGTGTATTGCAGATACCCTTTTAAACATGCACCAGACCCATACGTACAGCAGTGTTAGTAACAATATCAAAGTAACTGTCACTATTAACAGTACTGTAACAGGATGTATTAGATGATTAAAAAATCCTGTAGCCGAAGGTGACCATCCAAAAAGTGCTTCCCACCATCTATATTCTCCATCCTTTTCTACTCTTTTTACAATTTTCTTTATTTCATTTGCATCATAATGAACTGTCACCAGAGTCTTCTGTCCGCTATTTCTAATCCTTTCCAGTATTTGCATTAAACTCAGATGCTGTAACAGTTTCTTTGTCAGAGTTAGATTCGTTCCTATAGGTGTGGGTATTAACTCATAAATCAATGTATAGTCTGACTTGAGAATTTTATGGGATGTGACGGGAGCAGAATAATGGAAGTCACATCCCGTAATCCGAGTGAAATTGCAGATGCAGAAGTTTGAATGATTCTTAGTACCTACTTCCGTCTCTTCTACGAATATGGAGCTACATTTTGTCTGTAGGCATGCACAACCTTTCCCGGCATATATTATGGTTGTCTTTGAGTCAGCATCAGGGCGAATTTCAAAATGACACACCTTTTGGTCTGTATCTAGACAAATATCTTGCGCCCGTATGGTATTGCTTTCACATAGAAATCCTTGTTGTTCTCGCACAATGCAGGATTCTAGATCTACGGTTTGCCATCTGCCTCTTTCCTTTGGGCCCATGTTCTATGTTCAAAAGGATAAAGCAGGGTTCTGTCATGGTATATTCCTAAAGCTATGATGGGATGGATCACAGTTATTAGAGCATTACGAATGGTTAGTACGAAGGCTGTAACTGTATGTGTGGTGGGGTTATAAGTAAAATTTACCATATTCCACCAGGATTGAAGCTCTCTCTCTTCATTTGTGGCACCATCCCAGACTACCTTTCGGATTTCAGTGGGAAATATCCCTTCCTCTCCTTCCCTTATAATAGAGGCAGTTACTGATTGCATCCATAGTTGGGCCTGAACACAACTCAGGGCTAGCGAGACATTGGCTTGTAACCCATCGATCACGTCCACAATTATATTGTGATCTCTTATGTTTGTTTGTTGCCAGTCTGGTAAGATTTGTGATGCTAACCACTGATGAGCTCCTAAAGTCAATAACGAGGATTGTAAGGGCTGTTGCAGTTTGGACAGATCTGTAGTGACAGCGGCCAGCTTGTTCATTATCAATTCTGAGTCCATGGTATTCAGAACTCCCAATCCTGTTCCTAACAGCCCTGTCAGGTCTCTTGGCCTTTGTCTTTGAGAAATACCCTTTCTTTTTCTTAGCCAAGTAGTCCACCCTTCATAAGAGGTTCGTAAGAAAGGAGAACACAACGGTTGGATCTCTGATACATTAATTTGCATTGACAACTCTACTCTTTTGAGGGACCATTCTGGGTTGAATAACACTTGCTGCTGTCCCGTGTTTTTTATTACATACGGGCCAATCTCATAAATTTTGGGTTCGAGCTTAGGTACTGGCGTAGGTCGTGTGACAGACGTATCTCTTTTAGGATGTGTAACTACTTCAGTGGGCATTGTTGTAACCGGCTCAGCTATGGCATTTATTTTAAATTTGAATGAGAGTCCGACAGTACTATCAGCCCAGAGACAAACCACTTCAGTGGTCTGTGCTAGTGTGAAATTATGCCAACAATCTAACTCTTCTGAAGCACAGATTCTTGTGCTTTTATTTGTGGGAGTAACTGAGATAGTAATTTGGGATGCCTTTTCATGAGTGGTTCCATTTATCATTCGGCATCCTACTTTGATTTCTTCTCCTACATTTCCCTGAAGTTGGTAGATTCCTTCTACATCCTTACTCCATTCTTGTTTTAAATATTCTTGGTTCCCATACATAACCACAGTAGATAGATTTAAGTTCAAAGATGGTCCCATACTTCCTGTGGACTTAAGGTAGGCATGAGACCATGGCCAACTTGGAGTGGAAGTGTTTACCATTTCAATCATACTTATCAGAACGGTGACAATTAACATCGGGTCAGTCTTATTGTTGTTGGTCCTGTGGCTTCTGCTGTCCATTGTTCCTCAGGCGCTTTCTTCACCCGGGAGTAATGAATCCAAGCAGGTCGTTCTCTGATCTTGATCGCCGTGTAGGTTGTCAGCAATATCTGGAACGGTCCATTCCACTTCTCCTCAAGGGGGTGACCTGAAATGGTTTTAACATAAACCCAATCTCCAGGTTTGAATGTATGCACTGGAGAATCTAATCCCTGTGCCCTGGTGGACATTACTACTTTGTTTACTTCTTCCAATTGTTTTCCTAATGCTATCAGATATTGTTGTAAGCCCATTTCTCCAACTTGACTGAGATCTTGCCCTTGATACCTAGTTTGAAATGGTTTCCCATATAAGATTTCAAAGGGACTCAATTTTTCCTTAGTTCTTGGTTTAGTTCGAAGCCTTAATAAGGCAATTGGAAGGACCTGATCCCATCTCAAGTTGGTTTCTTGACAAATCTTGCTTAATTGTGTTTTTATTAAGTGATTCATTTTCTCTACCTGCCCACTTGCTTGGGGTCGATAAGGTGTATGCAATTTCCAGTCAATTTCTAAAAATTTACTAACAGATTGCACAACTTGCGATACAAAATGCGGCCCTCTGTCTGAAGAAATTACTTCAGGGACTCCAAACCGAGGGATGATTTCCCTTAGCAAAACTTTAGTCACTTCTCGGGCTTTGTTAGTTCGACAGGGAAATGCTTCAGGCCATCCGGAATAGGTATCTGTTAATACTAACAGATATCTATACCCGCCTTTTCTAGGCAATTCCGAGAAGTCTATTTGCCAATTCTGACCTGGAACACATCCTTTGTCAATGTTTCCAAACTTTACCCGGTTGTCTGCCTTTGAGTTATTCTTTAAACAGGTTTCACATCTACTAACCACATTTTTTACAGTTTGAAATAAACTTCAGGCTATTATTTGCTTAGAGAGAGAATTATATAAAGCTTCTGTTCCCCAATGAGTTTTGCCATGCTCAGTTTTTATCAACATCCATAGTATTCTAAAGGGAACTATTATTCGATTGTCCTCTACTGTTGCCCATCCTGATGGATTAACCTTAGCTTTTAAATCTTTGATAAGCTTTTTATCTTTTTCATCATATTCTACCTTTTCAGGTAGTGATAAGGATTTTTCCGGGATCAAACTTAATACCTCACCTTGTTCCGCTGCTTGCCTCGCTTTATGATCAGCCAATTCGTTACCCACCTCCTTGTCAGTGTTACCTTTTTGATGACCTTTACAATGCATGATGGCCACAGCTGTTGGAAGCTGAACTGCTTCTAAAAGTCGCAGTATCATATCGGCATGTTTAATACCTTTTCCTTGTGTAGTTAAAAGTCCTCGTTCTTTCCAGATCGCTCCATGAGCATGTACTACACCAAAGGCATACCTTGAATCTGTCCATATATTTACTCGCAGTCCTTCAGCAAGCTCCAGTGCTCTCACCAAGGCAATTATTTCTGCCCTCTGTGCAGACGTACCTTTTGGGAGAGATCTTGCTTCTATTACCTGATCAGTTGTTGTCACCGCATACCCGGCCATTCGGACTCCATTCTTCACCATGCTGCTCCCGTCTGTGTACCAGGTATGATCGGCCTCTTCCAGTGGTTCTTCTTTCAGGTCCGGTCTACTTGCATAGACAGTTTCAATTGTCTCTATGCAGTCATGTACGATGGGGTCGGTTTCCTGTTTATCACTCAGGAAAGACGCAGGGTTAACTATTGTAGATGTAACGATTTCCACATCATCCTGCTCCATCAGGATTGCCTGATATTTTAAGAATCTTGACGGTGATAACCAATGTCCGCCTTTCTGTTCTAAGACAGAAATTACTGCGTGGGAAGTATAAACGATCATTTTCTGCCCCAGGGTAAACTTGCGAGCCTCTTGAATGATTACAACGACAGCCGCCACTGCCCGGAGGCATCCTGGCCATCCTTTGCTGACTTCGTCCAATTGTTTGGAAAAATATGCTACTGCTCGCTTGTAGGGTCCCAGCTTTTGGGCTAAAATTCCCAGGGCCACTCCTCGTTTTTCATATGCAAACAGCCAAAAAAGTTTCGTCACATCTGGTAAGCCCAAAGCAGGGGCTCTCATCAGTTCTAATTTTAATTCTTTGAAGGCCCTTTTGGCCTCATCAGTCCAAATTAATTGTTTCTGATTGTCTTTCAGTAGTTCATATAAAGGTTTAACTAACAGTCCATAATTATGAATCCATAAACGACACCAACCTGTCATTCCCAGAAAAGTTCGAAGTTCCTTTACCGTAGTCGGTTCTGGAGTCTTGCAGATGGCCTCCTTCCTTTCATTTCCGAGCTGTCGTTGTCCTTTGGAAATCAGGTATCCCAAATAGATCACTTCCCTCTGCAGGATTTGGGCTTTCTGTAATGACACTCGATAACCACTTAATCCAAGGAAGTTCAATAAATTCACAGTCCATTCTTTACACTCTTCTCTCTTTTCTGTAGCTATCAAAATGTCATCCACATATTGTAAAAGAATGCCATTGCCTGGAGGCCTTTCCCAAAGTTCCAATTCCCTTGCTAATTGGTTCCCAAAAATTGTAGGGCTGTTTTTAAATCCTTGAGGTAACACTGTCCAAGCGAGTTGAGTTTTACGTCCCGAATCGGGATTTTCCCATTCAAAAGCAAATAAATTACGGCTTTCAGGGGCCAAGGTGAGGCACAAGAATGCATCCTTTAAATCCAGAACTGTGAACCATTCATATGTTTCTTTCAGACTGGTTAACAAAGTGTACGGGTTTGCTACTACTGGATACAGATCCTCCACAATTCTGTTTATTGCTCTTAAATCTTGTACTATTCTGTATTTCCCATCTGGTTTCTTTACTGGTAAAATTGGGGTATTATATTCTGACTCACATTCAACCAGTAACCCAAACTTTTGGAATTTTTCAATTGTTTCTTTTATGCCCTTTCGGTCTTCCAACCTTAAAGGATATTGTTTTATTCTAACTGCACCAGAACCAGGTTTTACTTCCACCTTTATCGGTACAGCGTTCTTTGCTTTACCTGGAATCTCAGAAGCCCATACCCCTGGATACACTTGATCTAAAATTTCTTCAATCTCTGAGGTACCCTTAGTTTGTTTTTCAATTTGGATCATAGCCAAACTTAAGACTTCAATTAATCGATCATCTTTTACTTTGAATTCTACCTTACCCTTTTCAAAAATTATTTGTGCTTCCAATTGCTCTAATAGGTCCCGTCCAAGTAAAGGTTTCGGAGATTCTGGTAAATAAAGGAATTGGTGAATCCCTACTTGTTTTCCAATCTGAAATTTAATTGGCTGTAGAAAAAAAGCCTTTTTCTGCTGGCCAGTGGCTCCTATTACAGTTACAAAATCATGATCTACAGGTATTAGTTCTTGATTCAATACAGAATATGAGGCACCCGTATCTATTAAAAATTCTACCTCCTCATTCTGGTTCCCTAGCTTTAATTTAACCAGTGGATCCGCCAGGGTAGATTCCCCAGGTCCCCGTCATTTGGCTTCAGCAACCACCTCAGGCTTTAATTTAGGGCATTCCTTTTTCCAATGCCCTTGTTTTCCACAGTAAGCACACTGATCTGATCGTAATGTTGTTTGGAAACTCCCTCGAGATCCCCGGTGAGGCCCTCCTCTGCCTCTGCCCCTGCCTCTACTTCCAGGGGGTCCTTGGGGTCCTGCACTTTGTTGTTGTAATGCCGAGATTGTCGCTGTGGCTAATGCTCTACTTAATTTTCTCCTTTCATTGCTTTCTCTGTTCCTGTACACCCTCCATGCTTCTTCAATTAATTTTTCTAAATTCCGCACTTCAGGCTCTTTTAGTTTTTGGAGTTTTCTTCTAATATCGTCTGATGACTGGCCCAAAAACAACGATACCAATTGTTGCTGCCCTATTTCAGATGAGGGGTCTAAAGTAGTATATTTACGCATTGCCAATCGTAATCTGTCTAAGAATTCCGTGGGGGTTTCGGTTTGCCCTTGCTTTACAGCATAAAGTGCTGACCAATTTACAGCCTTTGGGATCGCGTTTTCTAGTCCAAATTTTATCCAATTTTGATATTGCCTTAATGTGCGCTGGTCTGTATTATCATTCGGATCCCAGTGTGGGTCAATCAGGGGAACATACTGATCGACTCCCCCTGCCAGCGTTCCGGCTGTAATTTGAGCCTGCACTTGAGTTCGGGCTGTTTTTAGAATTAACTGTTTCTCAGTTTCAGTCATTGCATCTAACAGTATATCTATATCTTTCCAGTCTGGGTTTTGATTTTTAACTATGAATTCAAATCTTTTGGTAATTCTTAATGGATCATCTCTATAATTTTTAACCTCCTCCCTCCAATTGTCCAAATCTCCCATATAAAAAGGGACCTTAATTGTCATCGGTCCTGCCGGCCCCATAGCTTCTCTAAGTGGTGCCTGGAGAATTGGTCCTGTTTTACTACGCGTTCGGGCAGTAATCGGGGTTGATTCCCCCACTGCTGCAGGAGGTGGTGGTGGTGCTGCTGCTGCTGCAGGGGGTGATGTTGGTGATGTTGATGCAGGGGCTGATGTTGGTGTTGATCCCCCCACTGCTCCCCCTCCTGAGTTACTGTTCCCATTGTTCCCATCAGGAAACCCCATGGGTAATGCAGGAGGTGGTGATATATAATCTTCAATCCTTTCCTCACTTTCCTGATCTTTTGTTTTCAAACACCTTTCTCCAATACTACATGCTGAACAACATCGTTTCAGCTTTCCTTGTTCCTTCTTTTTATCTTTCTCTAGTGCCAAAACAAAGGGGTCTTTAGGGGCTAAATTTATACCACATTCCTTTTGCCACTCAGGATGATCTCTTAAAGTGAAAAACATATCAGCATATAACACCTCATCCCATTTTTCATTTCTTCTGAGAAACAGCATCAATTGCAATAGAGTATTATAATTCAAAGTTCCATTATTTGGCCATTTTTCCCCCTCTTCCAATTTATATAACGGCCACCACTGGTTACAGTATTTAACTAAAGTTTTCTTATTTACATTTCCTCCTGGGGGACCCCCAATATCTTTCCAATGTGCTAAGACGCATCCTAACGGACTCTTTTTAAAATTTCCCCGCTCTGTTGGTTACCCATTATTTGCTGGATTATTATTATCCCAATCCTGTTGTTACCAAACAAACAACTAGAATTAAAATTACGCCTAGATATAACCAATTATCATTAAAATAACACGTTCACTCTTATTTTCTATCGCTTCGTCTATCTCCGGCTGTTTCCCTCGCGGGAGGACAGAACCACGGATCAAGACTCCGCACTCGCTTTGTACTAAAAGTATGTCTCAGTCACACACACAGAACAAAAACAAGTCTTACAACTACAACCACAAAAAAAATCCAACCATACAATTAATACAACTCTTAGAATCACACAAACAAACACATAGAATTCAATCATTAATATTTCAGCTTCCAGAGGGTTTCCGGTGGGACTGGAATCCACAATTGTAGTCACTTAAGTGGTTTTTTTTTTTCTTTGTGTGTGTTCTTAAGGCGCGCCTTTGGTGGGACTGGAACCCACAATTGTAACCAAAGTATACCTTTAAGGCACTGGCTGCCCGGTATACGCTGTCCTGCGCAAGTCTCAGCTTACGGCTTATGGAGAGCTACCCCGAGTGGGACTGGAACCCACAATTGTAATTGCTCCCACAACTATAACCAAAGTATACCTTTGAGGCGCTAGCTGCCCGGTATACGCTATCTTGCGTACGGCTTACAGAGAGCTACCCTAATGGACCGGTCCCCAAACCAAAAGAATCAAAAAGAATACCTTCTCTAAGATGGAAGATGGTCCTTGTCTGTTCCTGCAGTGATCCGATTGAGGCGAGGAGTCCCTCCGGGGAAATCCCCGGGGGCGCCCAAGGGAGTCCTGTTCTCAGCGGGTCCTGCAGCCGAACAGAGAGGGTCCCATCTGGGTCGCCAAATCTGATACCTGAAAAGGAAATTGGACTTTCCAAGACTCGTTTTGGAGTTTTAGAAAGCAGGTATTCTTTATTGCAGCGCTGGGTGCACGGGGGATTTCTCCTCCTAGCGTGCACACCCGCCGTAGCAGTTTTCTTGTATTTATACAGACACACTCATAACCCCCTCCCCAAACGGGCAGTCTCTCTCTTGGGAGATCATTTCCATAGTCCTCGCCTCAGGATCCGCCTCAGGCTCCTCCTTGACACGCCTCCTGGTGGTCGTGGGCAGGGGTCTTTGGGATGAAGGCCGTAGGTCTTCCTCGCTGTGTGTTTTTCACTTCTTCCCTAAATCTCTAAAATTCTTGTTTTGGCTGGGCCCGTAGAGCCAAACCGTTTCCCTGGCCTTGAGTGGACACCTGGCTGTCTCCTACTTGTTATTGCTTGAAGGCAAATGTTAGTTCTTGTTAGTCCTTATCTCTCCTCTTTGTCTGTTTTTCTCCCTATGGGTCACGAGTTACAACCTTGCCATCATTTATTTTGTCTCTCTTACCGACCTTCTTTCTGGATAGCATTCCACAGCAGGGATTAGTATTTGATAACTTCTAACATTTCACAGAGCTACTTCACAGAGCTATGTATTCCAGAGTTTTATGCAGTTTTGTGTCTACTCTTATACCTATCTATAGAAATAATAGTTAATATGGTTTTATACCTATACCTATCTATAGAAATAGTAGCTAATATAGTTTTATACCTATACCTATCCCCCTATCATCATGATCGCTGCAGCCAAGGCTGTCCTTGAGCATCACGTTCCCCACCAGCCCATCACTGTTAGTGAGAACAAGGTCCAGCGTAGCACCTCTCCTCGTTGGTTCCTCTACCACTTGGAGAAGGAAGTTATCATCCATGCATTCCAGGAACCTCCTGGATTGCCTGTGCCTTGCTGTGTTGTCCTTCCAACAGATATCATGGTGGTTGAAGTCCCCCATGAGGACCAGGGCTCGTGAACGTGAGGCAGCTCCTATCTGTCTGTAGAGGGCCTCATCCACCCAGTCCTCCTGGTCAGGTGGTCTGTAGCAGACCCCTACTACTACGTCCCCTGTCCCTGCTCTGCCTTTAATCCTAACCCATAAGCTCTCAGTCGGGACCTCATTCGTCCCCAGGTGCAGCTCCATGCACTCTAGCTGGTCCTTGACATAGAGGGCAACTCCTCCTCCTCTTCTTCCCTGCCTATCCGTCCCAAAGAGCCTATACCCTTCTATTCTGACACTCCAGTCATAGGAGTCATCCCACCATGTCTCCATGATGCCAATAAGATCATATCCCAACAGGTGCGCATACGCTTCTAACTCCTCTTGCTTATTCCCCATGCTGCGCGCATTGCCATAAAGGCATTTAAGTTGGGCCCCAGATGAATCTGACTTCCTGGCTGGAGCGGCTGGAATTCCCTTCTTCTGTTCCACAGGTGCTTCCGGCATATCTTTATCATTCTTGATATTCCCCCCCCTCCCCCTTCAAATCTAGTTTAAAGCCCTGTCAAGAGCCCTGTTAGCTTTTGCGCTAAGACCCTCGTTCCTTTCGCCACTTTTGCGCTTGCTGCGCTTTTCCTCTATTGCTTTTTTTTTTTTTTTTCTCTCCCAGTACTCCCACTTTTGGAGTACTATCTCTCTCTCCCCCCCTCTATTTCGGGGCCTCGTGTTCGTCTGGGATTGCAGCTTCGGGATGAGACGTGCTTCGCATACGAGGGGGTGGTGAGCATCTACACTGTGTATTAAATCATCTGTATTAAATTGTTCTTATCTCATCCCACGGGTATCCCATTTATCCTTTAATTCTCTCCCTCATTCCTGGGGTTGGGGGAGGGTGAGTCAACGACTGGGGGGGGGGCGGTTTGGTTGCCGGAGCGGCCTAACCCACAACAAGGGGAGATTTCGATTAGATATAAGGAAGAAATTTTTCACTCTGAGGGTGGTGAGGCACTGGACCAGGTTGCCCAGAGAAGCTGTGGATGCCCTATCCCTGGAAGTGTTCCAGGCCAGGTTGGATGAGACTTTAAGCAACCTGGTGTAGTGGCAGGTGTCCCTGCCCATGGCAGTGGGGCTGGAACTAGATGGTCTTTGAGTTCCCTTCCAACCCAAACTGTTCTGTGATTCTATGATCTGGGCAAATCTAACAACCTCTTTGGGTACCACCAGCCTGCGGTTGCGTTTCGTCCCTGATTGCCGTGGTGCTTGGCAAATAAATGAAATCACACCTTATAAAGGCTCGTTTGTGCTTGCAAGTCTGCCAGCAGACCGACAATGGCCTAATTATTCCCGAAAAGTTATTCCAATGGAGCTCCCCCCCTGTGGAAATTTATTCCAGAGTGTAATGATTATTTTTTTCATATTTAGCTCAATCTGCCTCCAGATGGGGAAAAATTAATGATTTCAGATTGGGAGAGTTCATGCAGGGGTATACCAAAATAACTCTTAGGGAACATTTATTCCAACAATTATTCCGGCACATCTATTTTAGGAAATTTCCCAGTGCATGAGTGCTGCCTCCACAGGGATCATTAAAGAAACTGATTCTGAGTTTCCAAGAGTTGGGTCAGAACGGAGAAAACAAATGCAACTTCAAATTTTATTCGCTCTTAATAGAAGAATGAAATTTAATTGAAAAGATTAAAGTCAGAAGGTGAAAAAGATAAAGGGATAAAAGAGAAGGAAGCAGAACAGGTTTCTGAGGACAGAAGAATTTTTATCACCACACTTAAAATTAATCAATAATGTCAATGTTTTACATTTCCAGGGAAAATAGCTTTTTCCAATATCTCTCATTCAATGGGTTTCAAGCAAGATGTAATTAATGCAATAAATTATCTTTGGTATGAGCCTGATGTTTGTTCAGTCAGTGCTCACAGTTATGCTCATGTCAGTAGAAACTCTTTGTTCCCAGCCCAGAATAATGTGAAACATTTATTTGTATGGGAAAATCCTATGGAGTTTTTATAAACTGTAGTCAGTTAATCGATAAGTGTGAGTGCAATTTTTGCAATACTGTGATGTAAAATACAATTTTTAAAATGACACTTTTATGGGTGTGCAAAAGCATTTTTTCAGTTAACCCCCGGAAACCTTTCAGAGATGTTTTTTGTGGGCCGTTTTTTAAAACTCAAATTCAAAATTTAGTGGAGGAATTAAACCTTTCTGCTTTATTCTAGACCGTTGCTTATGGAATTTCAAAAGTAAGTCTTGTATGTTACAGATCATCTATTCTGGAGCCTCATTTTATTAAGGAGTGGAGAGTGGAGTAGAGTAGAGTAGAGTAGAGTAGAGTAGAGTAGAGTAGAGTAGAGTAGAGTAGAGTAGAGTAGGATGGGGTAGGATAGGATAGGAAAGAATGGAATGGAATGGAATGGAATGGAATGGAATGGAATGGAAAAGGGTGGAATAGGATGGAACAGAATAGAACAGAAGTGCAGATGCAGGTATGTTGTGCTGTGGATGCCCCACCATGGATCATACCCAGACGTGGGCAAGCAGAAAGGGGCTGGTCCATGCCCTCTCACCCAGGCAGTGCCCAAGTCCCACTCAGGACACGATGCCAGTGGCTTTGCATCCCCCCGGGATGTCACTGTTCTGGGATATAAACTAATCAGGCCTTGAAAAACCCCACGGTAGTTCTTGCTACTGTTTGCACTCCACGGTTTGGTGAAAACTGCCCTTCTGCACGACCGTTTGAATTCCCACGCTGGGCCGTACAGACTTCCCTCTGCATTTAAAGCTACAAAAAGTGCTCTTTTTTTTTTTTGCCTGACAATGACAATATCTTATTTCTCCAGCATTCACAGCCTGATTTTACCCTTTGATACCTTTTCAAGAGTTGGCCTGTGTGCGCGTGTGATGCATCCGCAATCTTGCGTCCTCTTAAAAGTAACAGTAGAGAGGACACTTTCCTGCAAGGACATCTCACCTTGAGTTTTCTGAGGTCAAATCCAGCCACGATGCCCTCAGTGCCAGTCGCTGACAGGGTCTGTTTGCATCCATCCAAGGGGGGTGTGAATCTGTCCCTAAATTAGGGAGGGTGAAGAAATTGCATGAGAGCATTTTATTAACGAGTCTTCAGATTTCTCGTTCTTTTCAATTTTATGCCTGGAGTTCATGACCAGGAAAGTTATGGGGCAATAACTATAGAATTATTAAAAATGAAATGAGCTTGTGCAGTGGACTTATTTTACAGTACAGCTGAGGGACAGGAGAACCTTATAACTTTATAAGGTTATAGGCTTTAAAGTGCTTTAGAACTTTTCCAGAAAGTTTTACTGTTTCATAAAAGGAAAGAAGGGAATGGAAAAAGTTTCTTTAGAGAAACATGAGTATCTAAGTGAAGAGCTTTTTAAAGAGAAAAGAAAGGAAAGAAGAGAAACAGAGAAGGAAAGTGGTGTCTGGAAGAGGAACAAGATGACTCCCTTTCTCGTCTCATTTGACTATGGATGTTCCGCTGCTGCTACAGTGGGATTTTGGACATTATTCAGCTGGATGTTAAACTCATTCGTAATGAAAAGCTCTTAGACATCACAGGCTGTCAGGTCACCCAGCTGATATTATAGGACCGAGTCCTCTGTTACATTTTAGAGCTACATCCAGCTTTGTTAGAAGACCCCACCACTCTGTTATATCTACTGTTCTTCAAGCAACTCTTCAAAATTGTGTAGATCTCTGAGAAACTTTACCCTCTAAGTTTAGCTCAAATTTCTGTTTTCTTACCTTCAATTTGTAACAGCTAAAAGCTTTAAACTTTTCTTTATCATCACTATCTTCACTCCCAATTCCTGTACTCCCCTAGACTTCTCTGTGTGGTTCCACGTTACTGAATTTGTCACGTTTGATTTCCACACCGGTATTTGCCAACTTTCATTGCAGCCTTTCCTTTTGATTCACCTCTGGAATAGATCCCCATTTACAATGGGGAATGCACTCCTTCGGTTTTTCTCTCTTGACTTTGAGCAATGTGTTTTGGTGGTCGATACTGCTCCGATAATGTGCTGGCTTCAAAGAGGATAGTGCTAGTCTTAGTGGGAATGGAGATGCTTATTGGTGGCACTTGAATTCTGTAGCTACAGTGAAAATATAAAGGATCAAAATATTGAATCCTGGAGAAAGAGAAAAGGGATACAGAGGTTTAACAACTACTTTTTTTCCAGGTATAGGCTTTAACTTTAGCTCCTAAAATTCTGAATCCATTTTTTCTAATGTGCTGAGTAAGTTGTTGAGCGTGTGGCATGCATGAGGCTCAACGAGTCCGAATGCGGTGTCTGAAATACCATTCCTTAGATGCTCAAAATTGTCAGTTGTTCTGGAAAATTGTGACCCGGAGCAGCTGCCTGAGCTCACCTCGGAAAGCTGCAGATCTGAAAACATTGACTTCTTACACATCTGTGTTTTATTTCCAGTAGCTAAAATATATTCCTTTCTCTATCTGTTAACACTCACTACTATCAGCAATGGAAGAAAACCTTGAATGATTTATTTATATACATTTGTTCTTGTTACTTGTGTGACTGGGTTTGAAATATTCCTCCTACCAGCAAGAGCATTTTCTGCCGCGGCTTCCAGACTGAGATGATATTTTGATGGACAACCAAGCAGTTATTTTCCAAAGACAGTTCGAATCAGGAGTTATAAAATGATGAGCATCACAATTTGCAGTTAGAGGAAGAGAGATGCATTTTCTTCCTCCTTGTTATGGTTTGAAGTGGGGGGGGAGGTCTGGGTGGCAGAAGCTGCCCATCACACCGGACTCCCATCCCCCTCGGGGCTTGAGCCAATCGGCGCCTCTGCGAATTGCCCTATTTACGTCGGACAAAGGAACCGGAAAGGTGTGCCTTTGCCCAGGAGCAAGGAGACGGGAGGGGGGGCACGGCCCCTGCTCCCGGCTCCCAGCCCGGGCCGGGCCCGATGCCCGCCCCGTCGAGGATGGCGGCGGCGGAGGCGCTTGGGGAACTCGGGGAGAGCCCCGCTCCTGGGGCGCCCACCGGGCCGAGTTCACCCAGAAAGGACTGAAATCTAAGAGAAACGGCCACACAGATAAGAGGTCAGTGAAGATGGAACGGAACAACGTGTGCCGCGGCTGAGTCCTCCTTGCGAGCGGCCCCTTGTAACAAGTCCTCGGTGGAGCAAGCAGATTCCCACTCGCAGCCCGTGGATGACCCACGTCGAGAAGAGAGATGCCAGAGCCTGAGTACGGTACGCATCTAGAATCCGTGAGATGACCCCCCGCCGATGGGGAGGTGTTTCGTTAAAGGAGATGCCTGAGCCTGAGACTATTGTGAATCATGGGCACAGGTCGAGGCGCATTTTACGCATTTTACGCATTTAAAATCTCTATGGAGACGCATTTAAGGTCGGTATGACGACCCACGCTGGAGCACATTTAAAGTTTGTTGATGACCCACGCCAGAGCGAGTGGCTACAGCTACTTAAAAGCCCAGGACTGGTAAAGCCCGCATTTGGGGCAAATCCGATGGGGTAAGGATTTGCCCCCCCAGCGGGTAGGATTCACGCTTTCGCCGTGAGTAGGGGATCCACTGGAGCAAGGGACAATGGTGTAAGGACTCCTTTTCCTTTAAGAGAAGCGGCAGTAACAACTTGGAATGAACTGACCTGCACTCCCCCATTCCCTGCCCCCCTGCGCCGCTGGGGGGAGGAGGAGGTAGAGCCGGAAAGAAGAAGCAAAGGGGGATGAGTGGTGTTTTTAAGACCTGGCCTTGTTTTCTTGTTATTCTCTCAAGTAACCGTTTTTGTGTGCTTTTCTCTTTCTAGGTAGCTGTTAATAAATAGTTTTGCTTTAAGAAAACAGCCTCTTTTGCCCGGGACCGTGGTTGGTGGGTGCTCCTCTGTTCCTGTCTCGATCCTCAGCTCTTTTATTACATTTTTCTCTCCTCTCCATTTTACTGGACTGGGAGAGCTGCGTGGGTTTAGTTGCCGGATCGGCCTAACCCACAACACTCCTAAAACAAGATTTGGAAGAAGGAAGATCTGAGCTAAATTAGGATAAGGGATTTTTTTTTTTTCCCAAAAGAGAAACCTTACCCAAAGAAAAAAAAAAAAGGAAATAGGCCCAGAAAAAAACAGAAGTGCAGGAAACAAAAGCAGAAGTGTGTAGGTAAGGATTAGAAGAAATACCTGGAAGCACAAAGCGATTTTCCTGTAGAAAAGAGGAGCTGTAGGCAGTGAAAGGCAGAGATTTGCGAAGGTCCCTGATGGTGACTGGCTGGCTTTAACTTGACAACCATCAGTTTGGGCAAAGGCTCTTGGAAAGAAAATGTAAATTCGCAAAAAAAAAAGAGAGGCAGAGTGTTACTCAAGGCAAGTCTGGGAACTCCTGGTCTTCTGCAAACGTCTTCTCATCAGGAGCACACTTTCTGTAGAAGTAGGTGGTATTGGCTGATAAGAGAGCAAAAGATTGTTTATCTCCCCTGACAGTTTAAAAAGTTTTAACAAGGTGTTTGGCATAGCCGTTGGAATTTGGATTGTCGAGGGGGCAGATAAAGGATGTCAAACACTACAAATTCGAAATAACCACTCGCGTTTGTGAGTACCCGCTGCGTTTTGGTTACTACCTGTTGTCGGGTCTTTATTCTCAATAAATGAATTTCTTCTGAAACAGCAGTGAGAACGAGGGAGGAAGGTAACGGTGGGGAGGAGAATCATACCTAAACGACATCAACGTGTCCTTCTCTGGGTCGCTGTGTGCTTCATGCTTATTTGGATATGGAAATGGGGATCTGGTTCTTTGTGTTGATTCAAAAGTGGCAACGGTCAAGGTAGGGAGTGGACAAGAAGTTAAAAAAAAACAGATTATCAGTGGTGGAGCACTGTGGGCTCAGTGGGGGAATGGATTAGTACCCCACAGGTCTGCTCTGGAAGATGAAAGTAACTTGGGAAATTAGCAACTATCACTTTTATAGAAAATAAAAGTGGTTTAAAAGAGAATTGGGATAAATTCTGCAGACAATAATACTCTGCACCAGGACTCTCCAGGGGAAGAGTCTCGCTCTGCTGTGTGTGTGTGTTTACAACAGCAGCGATTTGCCTAGCCCCTATTTTTTGTGCCATTCAGATCCCTTAAACCCTTTACGTTATTTTCTATATTGGAAATATATCCAATTGTCCAGTATATCCAATTATCTCCTTTGGCAGAAATACTTCTTTCTCTGTCACATGCTTTATTATGCTGGAAGACATGTCTCGGGGGTGATTTTTATGGGAGCGGAGGGTGATCAGGGGAACGCTGTGTATCGCCGCCATGGAGCAGAAGCGCGTGGTGGGAACTCTGCCCAGTCCCTCTGTGGGGACCTCGGGCTGCTCCATTAACTTCTTAACTTCTTAACACTGGAAGTTTTGTGCCAAAAGCTATTCCTAGCACTTACCTATTTATGTAATACGTTCACATTTTCTTAATTAGGATGCTATCTATCCAAACTAATCAATCTATTAATGGTGTTTATAGGACAACCAGTATCACAGGGTGAGTAGTGTCTTGCGTCTTGTACCTTTGCGATGCTATGGAACGTTTCACAGCTACATCACTGGTACACAATCATCTTTGCCAGAGCATCTGCTCTTTATTTTTTATATCTTTGAGGTTATTTTTCAGGCTTTTTCATCCTTCCTAATTGTTTGTTCTTCTTTGTTGGGTTTTTCTAATCAGAGTGTCGTGGGTTAGGTTGAAAGCTTCCTCCCACACACAGCCGGTCACTCCCCCCTCCCCCACCCCCAGGAATGAGGGAGAGAATTAAAGGATAAACGGGGAAACCCACGGGTTGAGATAAGAATGATTTTAATACAGATGATCTAATACACAGTATAGATGCTCACCACCCCCTCGTATGCGAAGCCCGTCTCGTCTCGAAGCTGCAATCCCGGACGAACGCGAGGCCCCGAAATAGAGAGGGGCAGAGAGGGAGAGAGAGAGAAAAGAAAGAAAAAAACCAGCAGAGCAACAGCGCAGCAAACGCAAAAGAGCAAAAGTGCAAAAGAGCAAAAGCGCAAAAAGCCCCTCTTCCCGGCTGACCCTCGCTTTTATACTGGGCATGACGCTGCATGATATGGAATACTAATTGGCCAGTTTGGCCCTCAATCTTAAGTTCCACACAAATCACAAGGGGAATCGTGTCCCCCTTGTCCCATCTATGCTCCCCCCTTATCCCGCCGTGCTTCTGCACTCCGGCACACTGAAAAGTCCTTGGCAGCTTGTTATCAGCGTTCTTCTCAGAGTGAGCCTCTGAGTAAAACCAAAACACGGAGCTCTTCTAACTGTTAAAAAAAAACCTCTGTCCCAGCTAAAACTAGGACAGTATCCACCCCTTATTCCATACCATGCACGTCATGCTCAAACCTTACATATATACTATTCCCTTAGCCATGGGTCATCCCTCCAAAATGTGTCTTCATCTGTTGTAGTAGTCTCTCAGGGCAGGAAAGATGACGTGGAATTCGCTCAGTCGGTAGAACGGATGACATGTAGTCTTTGTTGCGTGTGGCGCCTGGAGCTCGTAGTTGGTGTATCCAGCCAATGTCTGCAGGTTGAAGATGTTGATCTCAAAGAAGTTGCTGGGTGTTCAGAATCGGTTCTGATTCTGATGAAGTTCATTCTTCATTAACCTGGATGATTCTTAATATAATGGCATTAGTACAATGTGACAACCATAGCAATGATGGTATGCAGGGACAGGGTTATTCAGCAATTAATATCACACAATTCAATTCATTTTATCATCTATTTTCACCCAACATCAAATCCCCTTGAGGTACACATCGGACTTCCCCGTCCTTTTGCATCACCCACCAAGTGCACCCAGGTCCCTGAGCAAAAGCAATCCCACGAATGGGTTTACCTTTACGCGAGGCAGGAATAACCCAAACTGCCTTCCCGAGTATATTCCTCATGTGCACTACAGGGACTTTATCTCCTTCTACAGTACGTAGAAGTTCTGATTGCGCAGGACCAGCTCGATTGGCAGATCCTCTAGTGTTGACTAACCAGGTGGCTTTTGCTAAATGCGTATCCCAATGTTTGAAGGTTCCACCACCCATTGCTTTCAGCGTGGTTTTTAGCAATCCATTATATCGTTCAATCTTCCCAGAAGCTGGTGCATGATAGGGGATGTGATATAACCACTCGATGCCATGCTCTTTGGCCCAGATGTCTATAAGATTGTTACGGAAATGAGTCCCGTTGTCCAACTCAATTCTTTCTGGGGTGCCATGCCGCCACAAGACTTGCTTTTCAAGGCCCAAGATAGTGTTCCGGGCGGTGGCATGGGGCACAGCATAGGTTTCCAGCCATCCAGTGGTCGCTTCCACCATTGTAAGCACGTAACGCTTGCCACTGCGAGTTTGTGGAAGTGTGACATAGTCAATTTGCCAAGCCTCTCCATACTGATATTTCAACCAACGCCCTCCATACCAAAGAGGTTTTAACCGCTTGGCTTGCTTGATTGCAGCACACGTTTCACATTCATGGATCGCCTCTGCAATAGTGTCCATAGTTAGGTCCACCCCTCGATCACGAGCCCATTTGTATGTGGCGTCCCTTCCTTGATGGCCTGAGGCATCATGGGCCCAACGAGCTAGAAATTTTTCACCTTTATGTTGCCAGTCCAGATCCACCTGAGCCACTTTAATCTTGGTGGCCTGATCCACCTGTTGATTGTTTTGATGTTCTTCCGTGGCCCGACTCTTGGGTACATGGGCATCTACATGTCGTACTTTCACAATCAGCTTCTCTACTCGAGCAGCGATGTCTTTCCACAACGGGGCAGCCCAGATGGGTTTACCTCTGCATTGCCAGCTGCTCTGCTTCCATTGCCATAGCCATCCCCACAGGGCATTTGCTACCATCCAAGAGTCGGTATAGAGATAGAGCATTGGCCACTTTTCTCGTTCAGCGATGTCTAAAGCCAGTTGGATGGCTTTCACCTCTGCAAACTGACTTGATTCGCCTTCTCCTTCGGTAGCTTCTGCGACCCGTCGAGTAGGACTCCATACAGCAGCTTTCCATTTTCGATGTTTTCCTACAAGGCGACAGGATCCGTCAGTAAACAGACCGTATTTCTTCTCATTGTCTGATAGTTCATTATAAGGTGGAGCCTCCTCAGCACGTGTCACCTCCACCTCCTCTGGTGACATTCCAAAGTCTTTACCTTCAGCCCAGTTAGTCATCACTTCCAAAATTCCTGGGTGATTGAGGTTTCCTATCCGAGCTCTTTATGTGATCAGCGCGATCCACTTGCTCCATGTGGCATCAGTTGCGTGATGTGTAGACGGGACGCTCCCTTTGAACATCCAGCCGAGCACTGGCAATCGGGGTGCCAGGAGCAACTGTGCTTCCGTCCCAATCACTTCAGAAGCAGCTCGGACTCCTTCATATGCTGCTAGTATCTCTTTTTCAGTTGGAGTATAGTTGGCTTCGGATCCTTTGTATCCTCGACTCCAAAACCCAAGAGGTCGACCTCGCGTCTCCCCTGGCGCTTTTTGCCAGAGACTCCAGGTAGGACCATTCTCCCCAGCTGCAGTGTAGAGCATGTTTTTGACATTTTGTCCTGTCCGTACCTGTCCCAGGGCTACCGCATGGACTATTTCTTTTTTAATTTGTTCAAAGGCTTGTTTTTGCTCTGGGCCCCATTCAAAATTATTCTTCTTCCGGGTTATTTGATAAAGGGGTTTTACAATCTGGCTGTAATCTGGAATATGCATTCGCCAGAAACCCACAATGCCTAAGAAAGCTTGTGCTTCCTTTTTGTTGGTTGGTGGGGACATAGCTGTTATTTTATTAATCACGTTCATCGGAATCTGACGACGCCCATCTTGCCATTTTATTCCCAAAAACTGAATCTCCTGTGCAGGTCCCTTGACTTTACTCTGTTTTATGGCAAAGCCTGCTTTCAGAAGGATTTGGATTATCTTTTCACCTTTCTCAAAAACTTCTTCTGCTGTGTTGCCCCATACAATGATGTCATCAATGTATTGCAAATGTTCTGGGGCATCACCCTGTTCCAGTGTGGTCTGGATCAGTCCATGGCAAATAGTGGGGCTGTGTTTCCACCCCTAGGGCAGTCGATTCCAGGTATACTGTATGCCCCTCCAAGTGAAAGCAAACTGTGGCCTGCATTCCGGTGCCAAAGGAATTGAGAAAAACGCATTAGCGATATCAATTGTAGCGTACCACCTGGCTGCCTTTGACTCCAATTCATACTGAAGTTCCAGCATATCTGGCACGGCAGCACTCAATGGTGGTGTAACTTCATTCAAGCCACGATAGTCTACCGTCAGCCTCCACTCACCATTGGACTTATGTACAGGCCATATAGGGCTGTTAAAAGGGGAGCGGGTCTTTGTGATGACTGCTTGACTCTCCAGTTGATGAATCAAATTATGGATAGGAATTAGAGAGTCTCGGTTGGTACGATATTGCTGTCGGTGCACTGTTGTATTAGCAATTGGCACCTGTTGTTCTTCGACCCTCAGTAACCCCACAGCAGAAGGGTCCGTCCAGATAATCTATGCCAAGGATGCACGGTGCTTCTGGGCCAGTTACAATAGGGTGTTTTTGCCACCGCTCTCCAGTTAGACTCACTTCAGCCTCTAACACAGTCAGTTGTTGAGACCCCCTGTCATGGTTTGATGTGGAGGGGTGGGTGGTTCTGGTGGCAGGAGAGGGATTTTGCTCCCTGCGACCTCCCCGGTTTTGGATCCGGGTTAGGCTTAGTTCTGGCCACCGGATCAGACTGCCATCCCCCTCGGGGTTGAGCCAATAGGGCGCCTCTGCGAATTGCCCTATTTAAGTCAGGACAAGGGAACCGGAAAAGGTGCTTCGCCCAGGATCGAGCAGAGAAGGGAGGAGGGCACTGCCCCTGCTCCCTGGCTCCCGGCCGGGCGGCTGCCTGCGTCGGGCCGGCGCCGCCCACGGAGAATGGCGGCGGCGGAGCCAGCTGGGGAATTCGGGGGCACCCCACTCCCAGGGTGCCCACTGGGCTGAGTTCACCTGGAGAGGACTGAGATCTGAGAGAAACAGCTGCATCGACAGCAGGTCAGTGAGGATGGAGCGGGAGGAGGTGTGCCGGAGCCGAGTTTCCCCTGCGGCTGATGGTGAGATAGCAGGCTGCCCCCCTGCAACCAGGACGGCCTCGGTGGAGCAGCGACCCACTCGCAGCCCGTGGGGAGAAGATGCCTGAGCCCGAGGATGGTCGTGTTGGGGGCACGGCAAGGCAGAAAGGCATCTGGAGTCTTCGTGACGACCCACGCCGGAGCGAGTGGCTACAGCTCCCTAAGTACCCGAGACTGTGGTATAGCCCACACCGGAGCAATCTGTGGGGAAGGATTGTTTCCAGTGGGCTGGACTCACGTTGGAGAAATTTGTGGATTTTTCCTCGTGGGTAGGGGATCCATTGGAGCAGGGGAAAAGGGTGTAAGGACTCCTTCTCCTTTAAGAAAGAAGCAGCAGTAACAGCACGGAATGAACTGACCTGCACTCCCCCAGTCCCTGCCCCCTGTGCTGCTGGGGGGAGGAGGTAGAGCCGGGAGGAAAAGGAAGGTGGGGGGGGGGGAAGGTGTCGGTTTTAATATCTGGTTTTGTTTCTTTCTGTCCTCTCAAGTAATCGGTTTTTATTTCCCTTTGTCCTTCTAAGTAATCATTAATAAACTGTTTTGCTTTGAGAAAAGCGCTGCCTGTTTTGCCCAGGACCATGGTTGGTGGGTGCTCCCTCTGTTCTTGCCTCAACCCTCAGTCCTTTTGTTTTTTTTCCTCTCCTCTCTACTTTATTGGAGAAGGAGAGACTGTGTGAGTTTTAGTTGCTGGATCAGCCTAAAACCACGACACCCCCCCTGTCACTCCAGAAATACAGATGGATTCTGCCCCTCTAAAGTTCGACGGTATCAAGGTGCATTGGGCACCAGTATCCACTAAAGCCCTATACTTTCTGGGGCATGATGTGCCAGGCCACCGAATCCACACAGTCCAGTAAACTCGATTATCCCTTTCCTCCACCTGGCTGGAGGCAGGGCCCCTCTAATGCCTGTTATCATATTCATCAGAGGAATCAGCAGGATTAGAGTCAGGGTGGCTAGGAGGATCAGCCCTCCCATTTTGACTAGTGGACTGCTCACTGTACACTGGGGCAACAGCTGTCCTAGAGGAATTGGAGAAAGTTCTATTCCTGTTGGTTCTTCCTCCCAACTGGCGTACCCTGGCCTCTAAAGCGGAGGTGGGTTTTCCATCCCACCTTCTCATGTCTTCTCCATGATCACGGAGGTAGAACCACAGCTCACCCCGTGATCTGTACCGTCTCTCTTGTTTCTGTCGAGGAGGGTAACGCCTGGTTCTGACAGCTGAAATTCTAGAATGTTCAGGTGGTGGGAAATCTACTTTTTCTCTTAATTCTCGGACCTCTTCAGACAGCTTTTCCACAGCTGCAACACAGGTTCATATAGAAGTATTATCATCATATTGTCGGAGGTAGGTGACCAGATTACCTACGGATAGTGGTGCTTCATCGTCCCCGAAGTCCATTATTGCCAATGCGGTGGAATATGCTGCTGGTGCCGTCCGTAGAATCTTTTGCCACATTGGTTGTGTGCACCAGACGTCATCTGGATCTTCGCATCTTGGTCCGCTTCTCGAGTCAAGATAAAACAACTCTCGCACAGCCAGTTCTCTCAGACACTGAATAGCTTTCTCTATGTTGGTCCACTTGCTTACGTTACATGGCACCTCGTCCTTGTAGGGATACCTTTCCTTTATAGCTGCCAGGAGTCGTCTCCAGAGGCTGCGGACTTGTGTCTGCCTTCCAATTGCTTTATCAATGTCTCCATCCATAGCAAGGGCTCCTAGCTGCCTGGCTTCGTTACCATCTAACTCCAGACTATTAGCTCCCATGTCCCAGCATCTGAGCAATCAAGTGACAATGGGCTCACCTCTAAGACGGCCATAATCTTTTCGAATATCTCACAGCTCGCTCATTTTTAGAGATCAGGTGGTTATCGTCTCATCTATGATGTCACTCCTCCTCCATTGAGATTTTCTCTGGGGCAAAACAGAACGCTCCCGCTTCATTTCTCGTGATAGCCCTTGGTCGCTCTTCATCATCATCCTCTCCTCTGCGTTCTGACTTTCGCACACATTTTCTCAGTTGCTCTTCCTCCAATCATTGTGATGGCCCTGGTTGCTTTTCTTTGTTTGCTTGTTGTGATGGCCCTGATTGCTCTTCCTCATTTGGTTGTTGTGATGGCCCTGATTGCTCTTCTTCATGTAACTTCTGTATACATTTTCTTTTCCTTACAGGGGAAACTGATGTTGCTCACCAGCCTGGGCTGCGGCAGCAAGGACACTGTTGCATCCTCTACAGCCAGGAGGAAATGGCCTGCCTTTTGTAGGCAGGATAGGTACCTTGAGTTGAGTAGTAATTAGTAGTTCATTATCTCAACTCAGTCCAGCTGGGTAAGAATGATTGGTGCCATAATTCCCCCTTTTTGTTTTACCATTTTTTGTTTTCACAAAGGCTTTATGGGTGAGCAGAGACCCGGCCCATTCATCCAACTCCAGCACACTTCCCTCCCACGAATACCACAACGGGGCTTGCGGCTTTACCTTCTTCTCCGAAGGACTCTCGCTCAAGCTCCCAGCTCCGGCTCTTTTGGCTCGGGCTCTTTTGGCTTGGGCTCTCGGCTCGGTGAGGGAGCCGGGGCTTCCCAGGGTCTCACAGATGTATCACATCGGGGTCACCAGTTTTTGCTCACCGGCCTGGGCTACAGCACCAAGGACACTGTTGCATCCTCCACAGCCAGGAGGAAATGGCCTGCCTCTTGTAGGAAGGATAGGTACCTTGAGTTGATTAGTAATTAGTATTAGTTCATTATCTCAACTCAGTCCAGCTGGGTAAGAATGATTGGTGCCATAAACTGATACTGTTGTAGTCTGAGTAGCTATAGTGCTTGTCATGGGAGTCGAGATGGCAAGCACAATAACGCGAGAAATAAACTGATATACACCCCTAAATGGCCGATTAACTTTGAATATATATATAATTAAACATATATTCAGGAGACCTTGCAGGACAATCAAACCTGTTAAATTATTGCAACGATCTTCGGCATTATCAAAATCAATGTAAGCTTTTGTGAATGAAAAGTCACCGGTATAATTGGTGATGACATCTGCCAGGTGACGCTCAAAATTAATAAACGAGCTCCACATCACCATCCCCCTCTGCACCGCCGAATACAAAGACTGGGCCGGTCCCAGCACCGATGATCTTATCAGTGTTACACCGTACAGTATAGCAAAACCCTTAATTACCGATAACATACTTTTCATGCCGGTCCAACACCCAGAGCCAGAAAACCGCATAAACATTCCGCCTAACATCATATAAGGTAAATGAGGCAATAAATTCTACATGTCCGGTAACATGTATGCAAGCATAACAAACAGCATTCCAGCCAGCAACATTGTTATCTCAACCCCTTCGTACCCCACGTTGGGCGCCAATTAAGATTGTTGTGGGTTAGGCCGCTCCGGCAACCAAACCGCCCCCCCACAGTCGTTGACTCACCCTCCCCCAGCCCCAGGGATGAGGGAGAAAATTAAAGGATAAATGGGATACCCATGGGTTGAGATAAGAACAATTTAATACAGATGATTTAATACACAGTGTAGATACTCACCACCCCTTCGTATGCAAAGCCCGTCTCGTCCCGAAGCTGCAATCCCAGACGAACACGAGGCCCCGAAATAGAGAGGGGCAGAGAGAGATAGTACTTCGAAAGTGGGAGTACTGGGAGAGAAAAAAAAAAAAAAGCAATAGAGGAAAAGCGCAGCAAGCGCAAAAGAGCCAAAGTGGAGAAAGAGCCAAAGCGCAAAAGCCCTTCTTTCCAGCTGACCCTCACTTTTATGCTGGGCATGACGCTGCATGATATGGAATACTAATTGGCCAGTTTGGCCCTCAATCTTAAGTTCCACCACAAATCACAAGGGGAATCGTGTCCCCCTTGTCCCGGCTATGCTCCCCCCTTATCCCGCCGTGCTTCTGCACTCCAGCACACTGAAAAGTCCTTGGAGTCTCACGTCCAACCACAAACATCAGCTTGCTATCAACATTCTTCTCAGAGTGAGCCTCTGAGTAAAACCAAAACACGGAGCTCTTCTAGCTGCTAAAAAGAAGAGCTAACACTGTCCCAGCTAAAACCAGAACACATGCCCTTGTAAAAAGTCCCTCTCCAGCTTTCTTGTAGATCCCCTTGAAGTACTGGAAGGCTGCTAGAAGGTCTCCGTGGAGCCTTCTCTTCTTCAGGCTGAACAACCCTGTCTTCATAGCAGAGGTGCTCCAGCCCTCTCATCATCTTTGTGGCCTCCTCTGGACATGCTCCAACAGCTCCATGTCCTTCTGATGTTGGAGGACCCAGAGCTGAAGGCAGCACTGCAGGTGGGGTCTCAGGAGAGCAGAGTAGAGGGGCAGAACTCCCTCCCTCAACCTGCTGCCCACGCTGCTTTGGATGCAGCCAAGGACACAGTTGTCTTTCTGGGCTGCCAGCGCACATTGCCGGCTCATGGTGAGCTTCTCCTCACCCAACACCCCCAAGTCCTTTTCCTCAGGGCTGGTCTCAATCCATTCTCCGCCCAGCCTGTCCTTGTGCTTGGGATTGCCCCGACCCATGTGCAGGACCTTGCACTTGGCCTTGTTGAACTTCATGAGGTTCACATGGACCCACCTCTCCAGCCTGTCCAGGTCCCTCTGGATGGCATTCCTTCCCTCCAGCGTGTCACTGTTTTCTCCAGAACATTGATATCAGACTGAGACGTTCGAAGAACCGCAGAAAACTCACCCTGTTGATGTTTTATACTGTCCTTATTCCCCCTGATCTGTCAGAAGTCACCATTTTTCACCATTTACATATAAAACCTTATTTCGAATTTGAAATAATGTAACTTTCAAGTCCATTTATTTTGTATGATTTATTAAGAAAGTACATCAGTATCACCAAACTAATTATCATAGGCAAATGACTTGTCATAAAAGAAATGTACCTAGTGAAAAAGTTAATAGTTCTTATTTAAATTCTTGATTCCTCTTCTTTGCCTGTAGTTACTTCCAGATGCGTGAATGAATATGATTAATAGGGAAAAGTGAAAATTAAATGAATTTGTTTCAGACTTTTTCCTCCACAACAACCCTTTATTCTGCAACCTTTATTCTAAGATAAAGGACTGCAGAAGATCCAATTTTTATACTTAAATATTTATTTTTCTTGCATAGATGGACATTTAGAAACTCAATCTAAAGCCCCATAGAATATTGCAGCTTTTAATAACTAATAAAGTTCCTTGGAAAGAAGTCTTTTGAACAAAGAATTTTAAGGGAGGAGGGAGAATGTTTAAAATATTGTGGTGAGTATGTTGCAAATGTTGGGGTCTATTAGTTTTCTGACAAGTTATTTTTGTATCACAGTTAAAGAAAATTATTGTTCTTGCCATGGTCATAAAATAAACTGCATAAATAGCTAACAATATATTTTTCCATCTAAGTTGTTTTATTTTTTGCTTTACTCTGCATTTCCTCTTATCCCAACTTTCTCTCTCCTTTATAACCCAAATTCCTTATTCCTCTTTTGTCAACTCTAAGTCTCCATCTTTTTTTTTTTTCCTGATCATTTACCAGCTCCAGTTTTGGAGCCACTTGATTCCAGCTTATCCTTGGGAAGCGAGATAACAGAACAACGCTCTGTGTCCTGCAGCATCCAATCAAACCAGATTTGCCTATTTTTTAACGGACTACATGCAAACTGATATTATGGCACCTTGACCTCAAGAATGATCAGTGAAAAGGGTGAGTATCAACTCTATCCATACTATTTGCAGAAGGGCTGTATGTAGCTTATTTCCAACGTGCACAATACTTCACTTAGTTTTCCATCAAATCGTGCATGTGGATGATCCCCCACAGCACCTACTTTAGAGAAAATTGCCACATCTCCGCATACAATGTGCAAACGGGGAAAAAAAAAGAAAAAAAAAGAAAAAAGCTGTTCTCCTTAAAAGAACTTCTTTGTTACAAATGATTTACTCAGCTGCATGGTGCGGAAGCCAGGCTGTCAGTGGGATGATAAAATAGTTCCTACCAGGTAAAGACGTGAACCATAATGTTATATTTGGACCATCAGTGGACGTGAAATATTAATACTCCGGCAGTTCTGAACTCGTATATGGTACTTCTGAAAAATTGGCCAAACACAGGTCAAATAGCAGATACTTTCCTAAATAAATCTCACTGTGGGAATCCGGCTCCATCCATTAACTCACATACAACAAACCTGTAAATATGCTTCAGCATCTGGGCACAAAATTCTCCGCAAAGGCAGTAATAAAATATGTCTTGTTTATATAGATGACTGGATCTTCCTGACTTGCTGTTCTCTACACATTGCAATATTTATGGCATTATCGTTATCTGCATCCTGTAACTAAGACGTAAATCACTTTAAAAGATTGTTCCATTTAAAAAACCCACCCAGTAGCCCAGCACATCATCACTGCAAGGTTGCACTCAAGAATTTAAGTGCATAAAAGCCAGTGTGTTTATTCAGATGGACAGGGTGATATATATGATCTACAGTGTTGTACCTACTCATAAAATAAACACATTATTGCTAAAATGGATTGATGGCCAGTTATTGTCATCTGGTGAACTTGAGTTTGATGTGGATAATCATGGGCATAAGCTGAATTCTAACATTCCCAAGCACTGAGAATAAGGCTTTTGAGCTGTCAGGTTATTGTACTCTGTAGATGCTGCAAGTGATTTTCTTCAAGAAGAGCCAAAGTTTTCAGATTCTCGGCATTGGAGGCCAAAGACATAGGAGGAGGAATCACAGAATCACAGAATCACAGAATGTTAGGGATTGGAAGGGATCTCAAAGGGTCATCTAGTCCAATCCCTCTGCCGGAGCAGGGCCACCTAGATCAGATCACCCGCGTCCAGGCGGGTTTTGAACATCTCCAGAGAAGGAGACTCCACAACCTCTCTGGGAAGCCTGTTCCAGTGTTCTGTTACCCTTACTGGGAAGAAGTTCTTCCTCATGTTTAAGCGGAACCTCCTATGTTCCAGCTTATATCCATTTCCCCTTGTCCTATCATTGGATGCCACTGAGAAGAGCCTGGCTCCATCCTCATGACAGTCACCCTTTACATATTTGTAAGTGTTGCTGTATGTCGCTGTTGAGACGGACACGACATACACAGGTTCAAGCAGTGTTGATTTATTATATAATTAATTAATCCCCCCTTGCAAGTTCCAGCACACCTTGATACTAATTCTAGCAGTGCACGCGACATAAGCAATTAGGTGGTTGGTTAGCTACAGCTGTTCACGCGCCTTAGCCTAATACATGATTGGTGATCACGCACTCTACATAACTTAAGCCAAATTCATTACATCACACAATTAGTGCAAAAACACAGTCCAGTCTCTTATCATGCAGTTCCTCTTTATCTTACGATTCCCTGGCTCTCCCAGGCACCTGCAAGTTGTTTTCCACTTCTGTTCAGGGAGTTTTCATATCTGCAGGGGTACACAGCAATTTCTTCAAGGCCAGTTTCTTCATCTTCTGTCCTGGGATCCGCGGACCAGCCGTAGTTCCCACAATTCCCCTTTTTTGTATTTGTGCTAAAAGAAATTGCTCTGACAGCTTGCTGCAGGGCCCTTTGCAGCAAACTGTCCAGAGAGGGCAATATTAATAACACAACTACAACAACGATCAAAATCAGCAACCTTGTTTTTAGCAATGATAACAACCAGCTGGGCAATACCCATCCTCTGAGCAATTTATTCAGCCAGTCCCATACAAAACCACTTCCCTCAAAATCTTCACATCTATCTCCTTGCACTAACAATAAAAGACAAACAATTGCAGCTCTATTTTGCAGTGTAGCATGCCTAACACTATCAGCATCAGTTAATAAATCACTCAATACTATTGACGTAGCGTTGGCTTGCTTACTCAGCCAACGTCCATCCTTCAACAAGATCAGCTTTCCACCACAGGCCGGACACAACGAGCAGGAACCCACCGGGGGCCACCATCTGTCGAGACACAAGCATACCCTCGACCCCAAGTTATCAGATCATAGGGATCAGACCACTGACCTGTCTGTAGATCCCGAACCCTAACTTTGGCTCCTGGGGACATCCCACAGGTGGTGGTTAGTGAGCCAAAGTGACGTATTATCGGGGGTTCCTGAGAATCATCAGAGACCTGTAAAAAATTCAGGACATACATAGCTTTGTTCAGTCGAGCCTCTGGAGGCTCCCCTGCCATTCCCCCTTTTTGTTTTTGCAGAAGCTGTTTTAATGTACCGTGAGCACGTTCAACAATACCTTGTCCAGTGGGAGAATGAGGAATACCAGTAACATGAGTCACACCCCACAGCTGTAAAAATGAATTAACCTTTTGAGATACATAAGCTGGACCATTATCCGTTTTTATCTGATGCGGGACTCCAGCAATAGAAAAAGCCCGCTGCCAATGGCGAATGGCATCTTTGGCAGTTTCTCCCGCATGAGCAGTAGCAATGATGACCGAAGAAAACGTATCAATAGATACATGGACAAATTTTAATCTGCCAAATTCAACAATATGAGTAACATCTGTTTGCCAGATCTGGAGGGCCCGTAACCCTCTAGGGTTGGTCCCATAGTAGTGAGGGACATGTTGGTCTTGACAGTCAGGGCATGCAGCAACAATAGCACGAGCCTCAGCATTGGACAAGCGAAATTGTCGTCTCAGGGCTCGATAACCCTGATGAAAAAATTGATGAGAAGCAATAGCTTGTTGTTTAATGTTTGGAGTAGGTCCCATTGCTACGCCTGATACTAGTGCATCTGCTCTTGCATTTCCTTCCACCAAAAAACCAGGGAGGTTCGTATGACTCTTAATATGTAATACATAATAAGGAGAATGTCACTTTTGAATTTCAGTCCATAATAGTTTTAAAATTCCAAAAAGTTTTTCTTGAGTAACATGGCTAAGGACAGCCTTGTCTAACCGTTGCACTAACCCAGCCACATAGGCCGAATCAGTAACAACATTAACAGGACCAGAAAATTGCTGAAATACCATAGTCATGGCTCTCAATTCAACAATCTGAGGAGAGCCTTCCTGATGTTCCACTCTGTTCTGCCATTGATGTCCATCATATCAGGCAATGGCAGCCTTCCCTGTTTTTCCTGAACCATCAGTGAACACTGTGGGACCAGGCACAGGGTCAGACTGACTTAATTGTTTTTGTGCAAATCGAATCTGGCCACCCATTTTTATTAATGGATGTGAAGGCAGGTGATAACTAATTTGACCTGTATAATTTGTCATTGCTGCTTGAAGTGCTGAACTGTTGGCAAGGCACCATTCAAAATATTCGCTTTTTACTGGTATTACAATGTTCTCAGGATCTCTTGCCAACAATTCCACACAGCGAGCTCTAGTTTTCATAATAATTTGAGCTAAAAGTTCAAAAAGTCCAGGAGCAGTTTTTTTAGTTTTAAAAGGCAAAAAAGCCCATTCCAAAACATGCAAAGGATCTTGCCAATCAGAATTCCACTGTGCAAGCATTGCAAAAGGTATCAGATCATCTATCAAAACAAACACTTGCACTGATACAGTTAGATCGATTCTCCATACATGTTTCTGCATGATTGCCTGTTCTACCTCTTCAATCACCTGTTTTGCTTCTGGAGTTAGAACTCGTGGTGCAGAAATGTCCGAGTCCCCTTTTAACAGCTCCAGGAGCGGTTGTAATTTGGAAGACGTCAAGTCCAAATAAGGTCGGACCCAATTAATCATCCCTGCTAGTTTTTGTACATCATTCAGGGTTTTTACCTTTATTTGTAACTGAATTGGTTGTGGCATTACCATTTGATCTAACACCTTTATACCCAGGTACAACCATGGCTGCTGGCGTTGCACTTTTTCTGGGGCAATCACCAATCCATGGTATTGTAATGACTTTCGTGCTTCAGCCTCCATTTCAGCCAGCATTACCTGCGAAGGTGCGGCTAGTAAGATATCATCCATATAATGATAACAATACCCTGATGGAAATGCAGCTCGAATAGGACTTAAGGCTTTTGCCACAAACCACTGACAAATAGTGGGTGAATTTTTCATACCTTGTGGTAAAACTTTCCAATGATACCTTTTGGCTGGTTCACTGTTATTCACTGAAGGTACTGTGAATGCAAATTTCTCCATGTCCTGGTTAGCAAGAGGAATAGTAAAAAACCAATCCTTTAAATCCAATATTACAATTTCCCATTGCATTGGAATCATAGTTGGTGAGGGCAACCCTGGTTGCAAGGCCCCCATTGTTGCCATCACCTCATTGATTTTTCTTAAATCATGCAATAAACGCCATTTTCCTGATTTCTTTTTTATCACGAACACAGGTGTGTTCCAGGGACTGTGAGAGGCTTCTATATGTCCTGCTGCCAATTGGTCTTTAACCAGAAGGTGCAGGGCTGTGAGTTTTTCTTGATTGAGGGGCCACTGATCCACCCAAACAGGCTTTTCTGTTAACCATGTTAATGCCAGTGTGGGCTGTGTCACGCCCTGCAGCACAGTGACCCCTGCTAAAAATCCGTTGTAATTCTTACGCCCCATTGTCCAAGGCAGTCCCTGCCCCACAAATTTAAGGGTGCTGCGGTCACATATGGTCTAATAGTGGCCTTCTGTCCCTCAGGGTTACTAATAAGGACAGGCTTGGCGGCCATAAAACTGTTAGCAACTCCCCCAAGACCCACTACTCCCGCATTATTTGACACTAGAGGCCAGGTGGAAGGCCAATTACGCTGTGCAATGATAGTAACATCAGCTCCTGTGTCCAACAAACCCGTTAGTTTTGTCTGCGATGGGGTTGCATGATCCATTGTAAGTGTGCACGTCATTTGTGGTCTCTTGTCAGTGACAGTCTGGGACCAAAAAACAGATGGTTTCCCCGTAGATCCAAATCCGTTGTTGCCACGAACAGTTTGCTCTGTTTTAGGAACACAACTCACAAAGGGCACAAGTTGAGCAATTCGAGTCCCTTTAACAATAGTTACTGGTGGTGTCGCAGTAGATACCATAGCACAGATCTGTCCTGTATAATCAGCATCAATCACTCCTACATGCACTATCAACCCTTGCAAGGTGCCACTTGATCGTCCTATTAACAAAGCACTAAGTCCTTTACCGATTGGTCCCCATGCATCCAAAGGCACTTTGTGAATTTGACAATTATTTATTGTTACTGTGTCGGTGATGGATACATCCATCCCGGCAGCTCCGACTGTCTTTCCTGATAATTTGTCGCATAAGCTTGTGGATTGGTCTGTGGATGCTGCATTGCTCCCACAAAAGGGTTGCCAGGACTGTAGGGCATTTGTGTCTGCGCGCGCCCCCTCGCGCTCTTTTTGACGTTTCCCGGAATTGGCTGACCGGTAGCATAAAACTTTGATCGACATTGTTTAGCAAAATGACCTATTTTTCTACATTTATGGCAAGTAACTGGCACTGAGCCATTAACTTTTTCGGCATTTATTGTCAGCCTTTGGCCTTTCAGTCCTGGGCACTCTGATTTTATATGTCCCAGGTTTCCACATCTATAACACTTCTGCTCCTTAACACGCAAGGCAGCTAGGGCGGTGGCCAGTGCAGTCATTTTATGCTCCACAGACCCGACTTTAGCACACGCAGTAACCATTTCCTCTAAGGAGGGGTCCCCCGGCAATGTCTCAATAACTCTCTGACAGTCAGGGTTGGCGTTATCTCTCGCCAACTGCTTTGTTAACAGGGCTCGCAAACTGTTGTCAAATACTTGTTTTTCTATAGCCCCTTGCAATTTTTCCACAAATTGTAAGAAAGGTTCCCTGACCCCTTGTTTAATTGTTGAATACCTTGCCTTAGGCTCTGCCATTTCTGCCGTGCGCATCAAAGCTTGCATCCCTATTTGCTTAATTTGCACGAGAATTTGGGGATGCCACTGTGCTTGAATTGCCGGATTACTAAATATCTGACCCGTTCCCATCAACACATCAGTACCTACAGCGTGACAAGGGTCACCTTGGGGCAATTGCATATTTTGCAATGCCTGATGATCAGCCTGTTGTCTCCAAACATTCATAAAAACCGAGTGCTGTACTGGCTGAAACATAATTTGAGCCAAATGTTGAAAATCATACGGCACCAATACCTCTAAACTCAATAATCGCAACAATTGTGTCACTGCTGGGGAATTCGGTCCATACTGAGTTACCGCCCTCTGCATATCCTGTATAACTTTCCATGACCACCCCACATGTTGATTGGGCTGATTAGAGCCCGGGAGGGCTAGCTCCACAGGGAATGCACTAGGCCCTCCCCCCACCTCCATCACAGACAGATCTTTATTGACCGGTGTCCCCAGTGTTTCGGTCAAGTCCCAGTCCCCGACCTCCATTGCCTTTTTCCTAACCGCGTCCCAAAATTGTACTGCATTACGCGGCTGAACCGTCACTGTAGCAGGTGGCAACACCCACGACTGTGGTAAGGGAGGCCGATACGGTAGACCCCCCTGTTTTCCCACCCCCTTTGCAGAAACAGAGGGCATCTCAGCAAAATCTGTTACGGAATCCTCCTCCTCGTCACTCTCCGGTAAAGGGGGATATACCTGATCCTGTATTTGTTCGTCCTCTGTCGCCTTAATATCAGAGGAATTCAGTGGAGAAGAAGGGAGAGAGCATGTTTCGATATTAGGTTTTGCGTACTTTTCTTTTGCCTCTTGCAACTGCTGCCAAGGCAACTTATAGGGAGTAAATTTTTCCGCCGCTTTTAGCTGTGCTGCAAGAGATACATACATTCCTGAGGATTTTTCCGTCGCTTTTAGCTGTTCTGCGGGGGATACGTACGCTCCCAGGGAGTCCGGCTCCACTAAATGAGCAGATTTCAGCAACCTTTTTCTCGGCTTAGGCACAGGCGGTAACCTCCCAGCTGAGCTGTCATTCGCTTTAGAAGTCTCTCCCACAACCTCACTTACTGCAGGAGAGGTTATCGGAACAGAGTCCGTCTTATCCTCTGCTTTATCACGCTCAGACTTTAAGTCTTTCAAGGCCTCTAAAAACGATCGCCACGTTGTCAATAAGTCCACAGCTTCTTTTTGCCCACTGGTAGCAGCATCAAATAATTTCTTCCCCAGGGCTTGCCAAACAGGCACACTGAATGCTGTGGCAGAGTTCGCTTCAAGCCCTTGTCGCTGCGCCCACAACAACATTTTTTGGATGTTATTATTAGATACTTTCAGTCCTTTTCTTTTCAATATTAACGTCCACAAAGAATGGACGTCTTCCTCCTCCTTTGTGAGGCTATTTCCCATTATCCCGTTCCCAGCGGCTCACCTGTCCCAGGTGTCAAAGTCTAAGTCGATCCGGATCAATTCGCAGCTTCCCCGCTGCTCTCAAGCTACGCTGGGCTCCGTCTCCACCGCACTTCGCCCTGCGGTCCAAAAGTTCGCGTCCTGGTGAATCACGTCGGGGTCACCAGATGTTGCTGTATGTCGCTGTTGAGACGGACACGACATACACAGGTTCAAGCAGTGTTGATTTATTATATAATTAATTAATCCCCCCTTGCAAGTTCCAGCACACCTTTATACTAATTCTAACAGTGCACGCGACATAAGCAATTAGGTGGTTGGTTAGCTACAGCTGTTCACGCGCCTTAGCCTAATACATGATTGGTGATCACGCACTCTACATAACTTAAGCCAAATTCATTACATCACACAATTAGTGCAAAAACACAGTCCAGTCTCTTATCATGCAGTTCCTCTTTATCTTACGGTTCCCTGGCTCTCCCAGGCACCTGCAAGTTGTTTTCCACTTCTGTTCAGGGAGTTTTCATATCTGCAGGGGTACACAGCAATTTCTTCAAGGCCAGTTTCTTCATCTTCTGTCCTGGGATCCGCGGACCAGCCGTAGTTCCCACAGTAAGCATTAATGAGGTCCCCCCTCAGTCTCCTCTTCTCCAAGCGAAAGAGACCCAGCTCCCTCAGCCTTTCCTCATAAGGGAGATGCTCCACTCCCTTCATCATCTTTGTGGCCCTGCGCTGGACTCTCTCAAGCAGTTCCTTGTCCTTCTTGAACCGAGGGGCCCAGAACTGGACACAATATTCCAGATGCAGCCTCACCAGGGCAGAGTAGAGGGGGAGGAGAACCTCTCTCGACCTACTAACCACACCCCTTCTAATACACCCCAGGATGCCATTGGCCTTCTTGGCCACAAGGGCACATTGCTGGCTCATGGTCATCCTGCTGTCCACCAGGACCCCCAGGTCCCTTTCCCCTGTGCTGTTCCCCAACAGTTCAGTCCCCAACTTGTACTGGTACATGGGGTTGTTCTTACCCAGATGCAAGACTCTACACTTGCCCTTGTTGTATTTCATTAAATTTCTCCCCACCCAACTCTCCAGCCTGTCCAGGTCTCTCTGAATGGCAGCACAGCCTTCAGGTGTGTCAGCCAATCCTCCCAGTTAAATGTCCTGATATTCTCTGTGCTGATTTCAAATGCAGTGTAATGCCAGAGAGGTGGCTATGTAAGTGTTTTATTCTCTATAATAATTTATTTTTGCAAGTGACTCATGATTTGGCACCCAATGGAATCAGTAACATCTTCTTCTGGTCTTGGCAAGCAATGAATTCTGGTTCCAGTAACAAACCAACAATGCTGTTAATGGTTTCCATGTGTTAGGGATAAGGATAATTATTAAAATGAATGCTTAAGAGAGGTGGAATGGCTTAATTAGTCATCGTGCCTCTTTGCTTTGCAAACCTATATTGCCTTTGATTGAACTCAGGACTTCTGTCAGTAAGAATCACTTTGTTAGCAAATAAAAGGCAAGAAAGAAGGGAAAGGGGCTGTATTTTCTGCCCAATTACAGTGTTGTTAGGGTGGGCTCTAGTGTGAGTAATGGTGGAGGATGTAGTTTTCTCCCGTGGCATCTGTTGTGTGTTTTGGCCAGCTTGAAGGTTCATACAACTCTCTCCATCTGGCTTTATGTGATCTTCCTCCATGTAAGTATGTTTCAAAGTTGAGAGGCTGGGAACTTTTTCTACAATCTCTCTTTGCTGGTATGGGGAAATCCAGGTGGAGTCAATAGAGTTGAAGTTATTGGTACTGTTAATGGCAGAACATCCTGAAGGATACAGTCAGAATCTTTCCAACATTAACAGTTCATTATAGCTAGAAAAGGAAACATGGCTTTGGTGCAGGTGGCAAATTTGCTTAACTGTAGGCATGGTCTAGTGGCAGTTGTCCTCCCTTATGGAAGGGGTTTGGAACTAGATGATCTCTAAGGTCCTTTCCAACCCAAACCATTCTACGTAAGACAATTATCAGACTTCTAGTAAGGCTGTGGTTTGCTGTTTGTTTTCTGTTCTTGAGTGGGTAAATGTGTTATAGGAAAACTGATAATACTTAGGCACTGCCAAGGTAAAATGTGGGAAAATGATCGGATTGTCTTCTAATCTTATGAATAATTAGGCTGTTATATCTTTTATTCAGGATGCTCGCTTTACCTGGAAACTTCCTCTTTTGGTTACCTAGAAGGACTCCTCTCCTTGTTTGCATAGCCACATGAGTGGAGCAGGTAAGGAGGAATGCCTCTCTAAATCTGAAATTATATACATGAAGGTCCTGTAAACCCTCATTTGAATTTATTTGCTTGGTGTAATATGTTATAATGTTTACATCTCACCAGTATTTTTTGCTAGGATTGTTACAAGTAAATTTTTAAAACTAAAAGTGAATAATAATCCAGAGCTGATTTTTGGTCACTAGATGAAAACACCTAGTTGTATGTGTCCACACATGTGGCAGTTTAGATACTGAACTTCCACCAGGCTGAGTCCCTTTTTTCCTGCCCCTCACATTTGTTCTTCTTTACTTTATATTAGATTCTTCCAAATAATTCACATCAAAAAAAGTGGTGAAATGGAATAAGAAGCTGTTTGCCCTAAAGGAATTGCATCCATTCAGATGGATTCTCCTGTCTGTGTTCTTGGGAAGTGGTGTCTGTGGTTATTCCTATTACAGTATGTAGCTTTCAAACATTGAATCTATGTGGTGCACTGGATATTCTTCTGAATGCCTCTTGGTTATTTTTTTAAAACTTTTGTAGTGGTTTTTTTGGCCACTGAACTGAATTACAGTGATAGATATAAGATGGACCATAAAGGCCTCTCTATCTGAACAAGGTTGTATAGAAGCAGGAGGCCCTATAGTGTAAAGAATTCAAGCTCCAAATTAATTATTCCAGTTCTTTGAGTGCTTTCAACTCCTTGCGTTTCCTTATCCAATACTAGACGATGGAAAAAACCTACTGAAAATAGAGCACGTTTAAAAATAAATACAGCGTTTTCCTGTGTTTATTTTAACAATTGATAATTTCATCTGCATAATGTAGCAATTAGTTTTCTCAAACTACCAAACGTCTATTATTTGAGAATCTTTTAGCTGTAAATATTATGTTCAAATACAGATGGTGTTAATCAGGGATGTTTTTTTTGCACATTTTTTTTCAGAAGAAATACACTACATTTTGGCTTTGGCATGTTTGCAAGGCTGTTTGTAGGAAGTGATGAATTGTCATGGTTTGATGTGGGGTGGGGGTTCTGGTGGTAGGAGAGGGGCTTTGCTCCCTGTGACCTCCCTGGTTTTGGAACCGGGTTAGACTTGGTTCTGGCCACCAGATTGGACTGCCATCCCCCTTGGGGTTGAGCCAATCAGCGCCTCTGCAAATTGCCCTATTTAAGTCAGGACAAAGGAATCGGAAAGGGTGCTTTCTCCAGGAGTGAGGAGAGAAGGGAGGAGGGCGCTGCCTGCGTTGGGCTGGTGCCGCCCACTGAGGATGGCGGTGGAGCTGGCTGGGGAGCTCGGGGAGCACCCCACTCCTGGGGTGCCCACTGGGCTGAGCTCACCTGGAGAGGACTGAGATCTGAGAGAAACAGCCGCATCGACACCAGGTCAGTGAGGATGGAGTGGGAGGAGGTGTGCCAGAGCTGAGTTTCCCCTGCAGCTGGTGGTGAGATAGCAGGTGGCCCCTCTGCAACCAGGACGGCCTCGGTGGAGTAGAGACCCACTCGCAGCCCGTGGGGAGGAGATGGCTGAGCCTGAGGACGGTTGTGTTGGGACGCATGACAAGGCAAAGAGGCATCTGGAGTCTGCGTGATGACCCACGCTGGAGCGAGTGGCTATGACTCCCTAAGAATCCAAGACTGTGGTAAAGCCCACACTGGGGCAATCCATGAGGAAGGATTTCCTGTGGGCTGGACTCACGCTGGAGAAGTTTGTGGATTTTTCTTTGTGAGTAGGGGATCCACTGGAGCAGGGGAAAAGGGTTTAAGGACTCCTCCTCCTTTAAGAAAGAAGGAGCAGTCACAGCATGGAATAAACTGACCTGTACTCCCCCAGTCCCTGCCCCCTGTGCTGCTGGGGGGGGAGGGGGGGGAGGGAGGGAAGGTGTTGGTTTTAAGATCTGGCTTTGTTTTTTATCCTCTCACGTAACTGGTTTTGTTTCCCTTTGTCCTTTTAAGTAACCATCAATAAATTGTTTTGCTTTTAAGAAAGCCAAGTCTGTTTTGCCCGGGACCATGGTTGGTGGGTGCTCCCTCTGTTCTTGTCTCGACCCTCAGTCCCTTTATTATATTTTTCTCCTCTCTACTTTACTGGAGAAGGAGAGACTGTGAGTTTTAGTTGCTGGATCAGCCTAAAACCACGACATGAATATAGATGGTATTTCTAGATGTGCATAATGTGTTTCTACAGCAAGGAGCTCAGGTATCACCTTAGAATTCACTGGCTATCAAAGGAAGCTGGCTGTCCCCTCCAGTTTAGCCTGTGTAAAGAAATATTATGGGTTACCATCAAAAAATAATAAAGCTTTGAAAGTGGCCATAAATGAGTCTACCTCCACATGGAACTCGTGACTAACGAAGCAGAAAGACAAAGTAAAATTATTTACTAATGACAAGCCTGGTTCTGCTGCTTCTTGAAGTTGAAGGCAATACTGTTGCTATTGTCAGGAAAAAAATGGGGCTGGGCTAATCAACTAACAATGTGCCATCAATAATGATGAGGACTAAATGTTGAAATGGAGAAATTGGCATATAAGGGGCTGAGTCGCTGTTGACTGAGTAATGAGACTATTAGATTGAAAATGTGCTTCTGATACTCTGGATAGATGATATTATTTTGAGACTATGTCAGCTGTATGTGCCATCAGTAGGTGTTGAGGACTAATTTTGGGATGTGCAGAAGGTGGGGACTGTAGATAAAGGATCTCTGTAGCTCCAGTTCAGACTGATACATGCGAGGCTCAGGTCTGATGTGAGTTCAGATGGGTAGGTGGAAATAATGCTTATATTATTTAAGATATACAGATGCATTTACAACAAAATTTACACCTCCTGAAACCTAAAAAAACCCCAACCCACCCAAATGTCACTCAATCACCTGAAATGCACATTTTGAGCTAGAATAGAGAAAATTGGGATGTAAGCAAAGTATTAATTTAGAACTACTAGCACATCAGAAGAAAAACATTGATCTGGAGAAACTTGCTGTGATTCCTAACCTCTTCTAGATGGGTCAGGATCCTGTAGGGTTTGTGGAGCTGTTTCTATCACACTGGTGGGACATGGTTTTCCTGCAGGGATATTCAATGCTGCTGATTTTTCTCATTGGAAAATTTCTGCATTACAGACCCTCAGTGAGAAATTAGTTATGTTTGTGCTTGCTGACCATACAGGCATTAGGCTTGGGAATGAGATGAGTAGGATGCATTATCTTTGCCTTCATTAGATCCTAAAAATTCTCTTCCCTCCTGTACTATGGCTTGAAAAATGTGTTTTATCTGGTGCTATACCTGGTATCAGATGGTCTTTCTTCATCAAAAGGCAATCAAAGCTAGGAAGAGGTGAGGCATTTCATGTTTGGAAAAAAAAATCTGTACATAAACAACACTGCAAGAAGTTGTACCAGCCTGTTCAGGCTTTGACTTCCCCTTCAGGTTTCCTCAGCTTTTCTGGAAACATGTAATTCAGATCATAACTTCATGTTCCAGTTCCTTGCTTTTCTCATTGTGTTCTCCAGGCTTTAAAACTTTACCCAGTTTCCTCTTTCCTTTCCTTCTCTTGTGCATGTAGTAGTGCAGTGTGTCAGTTAAAAGACCCGGACCAAAGAACAAATTGATTTTTTTTTTAGCTTCATAATTGCTGAAAATATTAGTGCACCTTTCTTGTGTGCAGTTAGACATACAGTGACCTAAAAAGCCAAGTTCTATCTTATTTCTTCCTTTAGAAATCCTGGCATAACATCCCTTCATATGGCATGGGATCTGTATATTGTTGTCCAACAGAATGTTTTCACTTTAAATGAATATTTCTGGAGAAGCCTGATTCTTGCTGCTGGTCCATCACACATGCTCCCTGATTTATTCACTGTGAGCATCTTGGGAAGCTTTTTGTGGAAACTCTTGTGGTGGGTACAAGATAACTACAGATAAAAAATGAGTTTTGGAGGAATATATCAATTCAGGAAAAAAGGCTTTAAAAAAGACCCTGGATAAAATACTTGGAAAATGGGAATACTTTCCTACAACCCATACCTGCACGTGGTGCAGAGCATCCCTGAGGTCTGGGAATGAGGGAGACTGAGGTTTAAATGTATTTTTTTCTGCACTGAACCCAGATCTCCTGCTCCACAGGATGCCCTGTGAATAAAAGCTGATATTTTGGCATGGGTCCTCCAGCTGGAGCTGCTCATCTTCCCATGATTTAACATTCCCTGAGTCAAAGAGGATTTAACACCCTGACAGTTAGGGCATCATCACCCTACAGCTGGAGATCCATCCTGCCCTGAACTGGAGAAACTCAACAGCCAAGTTTCTTATCAGAAGTGGGTTGTCTGAGTGCAAAAAAGCTTAGAAAGGGGTAAGATGTCAGCCTTAACTGTGACCATAGTCTGGATATTCAGTTATTTGCTATTATTGCTGCTAATTAGTGAACCTAACCAGTTATTAGTGTGTAAAATAGCTGTTGATACTTTTCTGTTTCCTTAGAAGGAGCTACAGAAGAACGTGATGATTGTGCATACTAAATACTGAGTAACATATGCCATATGCTGGGATTTAGCTTCTTGAATAAATCTTAATAACCAAACTAACTACTCTTTTATTCTGGAGTTTGTAGCAAATTGAATGTGGCTGATTGTCCTAGTTTTAGCTGGGACAGAGTGGGTTTTTTTTAACAGCTAGAAAAGCTCCATGTTTTGGTTTTACTCAGAGGCTCACTCTGAGAAGAACACTGATAACAAGCTGCCAAGGACTTCTCAGTGTGCCGGAGTGCAGAAGCACGGCGGGATAAGGGGGGAGCACAGATGGGACAAGGGGGACACGATTCCCCTTGTGATTTGTGTGGAACTGAAGATTGAGGGCCAAACTGGCCAATTAGTATTCCATATCATGCAGCGTCATGCCCAGTATAAAAGCGAGGGTCAGACGGGAAGAAGGGCTTTTGCGCTTTGGCTTTTGCACTTTTGCTCTTTTGCGCTTGCTGTGTTTTTCGCTCTATTGCTTTTCTTTTTTTTTTTCCTTTCCTCTCTCTCTCCCAGTACTCCCACTCTCGGAGTACTATCTCTCCCTCTCTGCCCCTCTCTATTTCGGGGCCTCGCGTTCGTCCGGGTTTCGGGACGAGACGGGCTTTGCATACGAGGGGGTGGTGAGCACCTACATTGTATTAAATCATCTGTATTAAATCACTCTTATCTCAACCCACGGGTTTCACATTTATCCTTTAATTCTCTCCCTCATTCCTGGGGGTGGGGGAGGGGGAGTGACGGCTGTGTGTGGGGGGGATGGTTTAACCTAACCCACGACAGTCTATAATTGGCGCCCAACGTGGGGCTCGAAGGGGTTGAGATAACGATGTGGCTGGCCGGAATGCTGTTTGTTATGCTTGCATACATGTTAGATAATTTATTGTCTTATCTACCCTATATGATGTTAGGCGGAATGTTTATGCGGTTTTCTGGCTCTGGGTGTTGGACTAGCATGAAAAGTATGTTATCGGTAATTAAGGGTTTTGCTATACTGTACGGTATAACTCTGATAAGATCATCGGTGCTGGGACCGGCTCAGTCTTTGTATTCAGCGGTGCAGAGGGGGATGGTGATGTGGAGCTCGTTTATTAATTTTGAGCGTCACCTGGCAGATATCATCACCAATTATACCGGTGACTTTTCATTCACAAAAGCTTACGTTGATTTTGATAATGCCGAACATCATTGGAATAATTTAACCGGTTTGATTGTCCTGCCAGGTCTCCTGAATATATGTTTGATTATCAATATATTCAAAGTTAATCGGCCATTTAGGGGTGTATATCAATTTATTTCTCGGGTTATTGTGCTTGCCATCTCAACTCCCATGACAAGCACTATAGCTACTCAGACTACAACGGTATCAGTTGCCCCCGTAAGGAAAAGAAAATGTATACAAAAGTTAGACGATGAAGAAGAGGAATCAGGGCCATCACAACAACCAAATGAGGAAGAGCAACCAGGGCCATCAGAGCAACCAGACAAAGAAGAGCAACCAGGGCCATCACAACGATTGGAGGAAGAGCAACCGAGGAAATGTGTGCGAAAGTCAGAACGCAGAGGAGAGGATGATGATGATAAAGAGTGACCAGGGCCATCACGAGAAATGAAGCGGGAGCGTTCTGTTTCGCCCCAGAGGAAATCTCAATGGAGGAGGAGTGACATCATAGATGAGAGGATAACCACCAGATCTCTAAAAATGAGTGAGCTGCGAGATATTCGAAAAGATTATGGCCGTCTTAAAGGTGAGCCCATTGTCTCTTGGTTGCTCAGATGCTGGGACATGGGAGCCAATAGTCTGGAGTTAGATGGTAGTGAAGCTAGGCAGCTGGGAGCCCTTGCCATGGATGGAGGCATTGATAAAGCAATTGGAAGGCAGACACAAGTCCACAGCCTCTGGAGACGACTCCTGGCAGCCATAAAGGAAAGGTATCCGGACGAGGTGCCATGTAATGTAAGCAAGTGGACCAACATGGAAAAAGCTATTCAGTATCTGAGAGAACTGGCTGTGCGAGAGTTGATTTATCTTGACTCGAGAAGCGGACCAAGACTCGAAGATCCAGATGATGTCCGGTGCACACGACCAATGTGGCAGAAGATTCTACGGAGTGTGCCAGCAGCATATTCCACCGCATTGGCAATAATGGACTTCGGGGATGATGAAGCACCACTATCCGTAGGTAATCTGGTCACCTACCTCCGACAATATGATGATAACACTTCTATACGAACCTGTGTTGCGGCTGTGGAAAAGCTGTCTGAAGAGGTCTGAGAATTAAGAGAAAAAGTAGATTTCCCACCACCCGAACGTTCTAGAATTTCAGCTGTCAGAACCAGGCGTTACCCTCCTCGAGAGAGACAAGAGAGACGGTACAGATCACAGGGTGAGCTGTGGTTCTACCTCCGTGATCATGGAGAAGACATGAGAAGGTGGGATGGAAAACCCACCTCTGCTTTAGAGGCCAGGGTATGCCAGTTGGGAGGAAGAACCAACAGGAATAGAACTTTCTCCAATTCCTCCAGGACAGCTGTTGCCCCAGTCTACAGTGAGCAGTCCACTAGTCAAAATGGGAGGGCTGATCCTCCTAGCCACCCTGACTCCAATCCTGCTGATTCCTCTGATGAATATGATAACAGGCATTAGAGGGGCCCTGCCTCCAGCCAGGTGGAGGAAAGGGATAATCGAGTTTACTGGACTGTGTGGATTCGGTGGCCTGGCACATCATACCCCAGAAAGTATAAGGCTCTAGTGGATACTGGTGCCCAATGCACCTTGATACCGTCGAACTTTAGAGGGGCAGAATCCATCTGTATTTCTGGAGTGACAGGGGGGTCTCAACAACTGACTGTGTTAGAGGCTGAAGTGAGTCTAACTGGAGAGCATTGGCAAAAACACCCTATTGTAACTGGCCCAGAAGCCCCGTGCATCCTTGGCATAGATTATCTTAAGAGAGGGTATTTCAAAGACCCAAAAGGGTATCGGTGGGCTTTTGGCATAGCTGCAGTAGAGACAGAAGAAGGCAGGCAGTTGTCTACTTTGCCTGGTCTCTCAACGGACCCTTCTGCTGTGGGGTTACTGAGGGTCGAAGAACAACAGGTGCCAATTGCTAATACAACAGTGCACCGACAGCAATATCGTACCAACCGAGACTCTCTAATTCCTATCCATAAGTTGATTCGTCAACTGGAGAGTCAAGGAGTCATCACAAAGACCCGCTCACCTTTTAACAGCCCTATATGGCCTGTACATAAGTCCAATGGCGAGTGGAGGCTGACGGTAGACTATCGTAGCTTGAATGAAGTTAGACCACCATTGAGTGCTGCCGTGCCAGATATGCTGGAACTTCAGTATGAACTGGAGTCCAAGGCAGCCAGGTGATACGCTACAATTGATATCGCTAATGCGTTTTTCTCACTTCCTTTGGCACCGGAATGCAGGCCACAGTTTGCTTTCACTTGGAGGGGCATCCAGTATACCTGAAATCAACTGCCCCAGGGGTGGAAACACAGCCCCACTGTTTGCCATGGACTGATCCAGACCACACTGGAACAGGGTGAAGCCCCAGAACATTTGCAATACATAGATGACATCATTGTATGGGGCAACACAGCAGAAGAAGTTTTTGAGAAAGGTGAAAAGATAATCCAAATCCTTCTGAAAGCAGGCTTTGCCATAAAACAGAGTAAAGTCAAGGGACCTGCCCAGGAGATTCAGTTTTTGGGAATAAAATGGCAAGATGGGTGTCGTCAGATTCCGATGGACGTGATTAATAAAATAGCAGCTATGTCCCCACCAACCAACAAAAAGGAAGCACAAGCTTTCTTAGGCATTGTGGGTTTCTGGCGAATGCATATTCCAGATTACAGCCAGATTGTAAAACCCCTCTACCAAATAACCCGGAAGAAGAATAATTTTGAATGGGGCCCAGAGCGAAAACAAGCCTTTGAACAAATTAAACAAGAAATAGTCCATGCGGTAGCCCTGGGACCAGTCCGGACAGGACAAGATGTCAAAAACGTGCTCTACACTGCAGCCGGGGAGAATGGTCCCACCTGGAGTCTCTGGCAAAAAGCGCCAGGGGAGACGCGAGGTCGACCTCTTGGGTTTTGGAGTCGAGGATACAAAGGATCCGAAGCCAACTATACTCCAACTGAAAAAGAGATACTGGCAGCATATGAAGGAGTCCGAGCTGCTTCTGAAGTGATTGGTACGGAAGCACAGTTGCTCCTGGCACCCCGATTGCCATTACTGGGCTGGATGTTCAAAGGGAGCGTCCCGTCTACACACCACACAACTGATGCCACACGGAGCAAGTGGATCGCGCTGATCACACGAAGAGCTCGGATAGGAAACCTCAATCACCCAGGAATTTTGGAAGTGATGACTAACTGGGCTGAAGGTAAAGACTTTGGAATGTCACCAGAGGAGGAGGTGACACGTGCTGAGGAGGCTCCACCTTATAATGAACTATCAGACAATGAGAAGAAATACGCTCTGTTTACTGACGGATCCTGTCGCCTTGTAGAAAAACATCGAAAATGGAAAGCTGCTGTATGGAGTCCTACTCGACGGGTCGCAGAAGCTACCGAAGGAGAAGGTGAATCAAGCCAGTTCGCAGAGGTGAAAGCCATCCAACTGGCTTTAGACATTGCTGAACGAGAAAAGTGGCCAATGCTCTATCTCTATACCGACTCTTGGATGGTAGCAAATGCCCTGTGGGGATGGCTACGGCAATGGAAGCAGAGCAGCTGGCAACGCAGAGGTAAACCCATCTGGGCTGCCCCATTGTGGAAAGACATCGCTGCTCGAGTAGAGAAGCTGATTGTGAAAGTACGACATGTAGATGCCCATGTACCCAAGAGTCGGGCCACAGAAGAACATGAAAACAATCAACAGGTGGATCAGGCCGCCAAGATTAAAGTGGCTCAAGTGGATCTGGACTGGCAACATAAAGGTGAAAAATTTCTAGCTCGTTGGGCCCATGATGCCTCAGGCCATTAAGGAAGGGACGCCACATACAAATGGGCTCGTGACCGATGGGTGGACCTAACTATGGACACTATTGCAGAGGTGATCCATCAATGTGAAATGTGTGCCGCAATCAAGCAAGCCAAGCGGCTGAAACCTCTTTGGTATGGAGGGCGTTGGTTGAAATATCAATATGGAGAGGCTTGGCAAATTGACTATGTCACACTTCCACAAACTCGCAGTGGCAAGCGTTACGTGCTTACAATGGAGGAAGCGACCACTGGATGGCTGAAAACCTATGCTGTGCCCCATGCCACTGCCTGGAACACTATCTTGGGCCTTGAAAAGCAAGTCTTGTGGTGACATGGCACCCCAGAAAGAATTGAGTCGGACAACGGGACTCATTTCCGTAACAATCTTATAGACACCTGGGCCAAAGAGCATGGCATCGAGTGGGTATATCACATCCCCTATCATGCACCAGCTTCTGGGAAGATTGAACGATATAATGGACTGCTAAAAACCACACTGAAAGCAATGGGTGGTGGAACCTTTAAACATTGGGATACGCGTTTAGCAAAAGCCACCTGGTTAGTCAACACTAGAGGCTCTGCCAATCGAGCTGGTCCTGCGCAATCAGAACTTCTACGTACTGTAGAAGGAGATAAAGTCCCTGTAGTGCACATGAGGAATATACTCGGGAAGGCAGTTTGGGTTATTCCTGCCTCGGGTAAAGGTAAACCCATTCGTGGGATTGCTTTTGCTCAGGGACCTGGGTGCACTTGGTGGGTGATGCAAAAGGACGGGGAAGTCCGATGTGTACCTCAAGGGGATTTGATGTTGGGTGAAAATAGATGATAAAATGAATTGAATTGTGTGATATTAATTGCTGAATAACCCTGTCCCTGCATACCATCATCGCTATGGTTGTCACATTGTACTAATGTCACTATATTAAGAATCATCCAGGTTAATGAAGAATGAACTTCGTCAGAATCAGAACCGATTCTGAACACCCAGCAACTTCTTTGAGATCAACATCTTCAACCTGCAGACATTGGCTGGATACACCAACTACGAGCTCCAGGCGCCACACGCAACAAAGACTACATGTCGTCTCTTCTACCGACTGAGCGAATTCCACGTCATCTTTCCTGCCCTGAGAGACTACTACAACAGATGAAGACACATTTTGGAGGGATGACCCATGGCTAAGGGAATAGTATATATGTAAGGTTTGAGCATGACGTGCATGGTATGGAATAAGGGGTGGATACTGTCCTAGTTTTAGCTGGGACAGAGGTTTTTTTTTAACAGTTAGAAGAGCTCTGTGTTTTGGTTTTACTCAGAGGCTCACTCTGAGAAGAACGCTGATAACAAGCTGCCAAGGACTTTTCAGTGTGCCGGAGTGCAGAAGCACAGCGGGATAAGGGGGGAGCATAGATGGGACAAGGGGGACACGATTCCCCTTGTCATTTGTGTGGAACTTAAGATTGAGGGCCAAACTGGCCAATTAGTATTCCATATCATGCAGCGTCATGCCCAGTATAAAAGCGAGGGTCAGATGGTAAGAAGGGCTTTTGCGCTTTGGCTTTTGCCGCTTTTGCTCTTTTGCGCTTGCTGTGTTTTTCGCTCTATTGCTTTTCTTTTTTTTTTTTTCCTTTCCTCTCTCTCTCTCCCAGTACTCCCACTCTCGGAGTACTATCTCTCCCTCTCTGCCCCTCTCTATTTCGGGGCCTCGCGTTCGTCCGGGTTTCGGGACGAGACGGGCTTTGCATACGAGGGGGTGGTGAGCACCTATATTGTATTAAATCATCTGTATTAAATCACTCTTATCTCAACCCACGGGTTTCACATTTATCCTTTAATTCTCTCCCTCATTCCTGGGGGTGGGGGAGGGGGAGTGACTGGCTGTGTGTGGGGGGGATGGTTTAACCTAACCCACGACACTGATGTACAGTCCTCCATGCTTGCAGGAATAAAGAGCTCCTTAGCCAGCTTGCAGAAGCAACACACTTATAATTGCTTCTATTGTTAGCGAGGTGCTTTAATCCGATGATAATCAAGGTAATGATTTTCTTGGTGGTGTAATTCTTCTCAGGATCTCTTCTTGTCTCATGGCAGTGCACAGACTTGGAGGGAGCTCAACATTGTGGATGGCTTTCTGCAGAGAAACCACTTCTAGTCTCCCAAGGCAGAAGCAAGGGCTGCATGCATCAGCAGCGTGGTCACAATTCTGTTTCCAGTTATTCAGCATCCATCTGTCTAGGCCCAACATCTGTAGTCATTCCCTCTATGCTGGAATAACCAAGTCTCAAAAAAAAATAAATCAAACAGCATAAACAACAATGATGTAAATGTGACTGGGAGGAAAGTCCTGGAAGGAGTTTAAGGCTGCATCCTTGTAGGCAGCAACAGTGCAAATAATTCTTTTATAAACCAACCGGATGCCACTTTCCAAGGAGCTGAGGGTTTTTTGAGCAATTCTCTTTAGGTTTTGACCTCAGTTAAAAATGCCTGTGGCTTACATGAGGTATCTAATATGTGAGTAATAGCAACGTACTTGTTTTATCTATACTTTAAGCATTTTTAGGATGAAATGATGTTTAGCGGTTGAAGGGCTGTCAGTGAGATGGTGCAAAACAAAACCTAGGTTGTGACTGACTTTGTACCCTGCCAAAATTCCTTCAAGAAAGCTTTTAGAAGTATGCATCTGGAAAACCACTTCCAGAGTGCAGTGATGGAGCAGAGTCACTGTGTCCATTTAACACTTCCAGTCTTCATCCACAGTCTCTCTGGCTATGCAGTCCCTAATGAAACCCAGGAAACAATCTAGCCTGTGTGATTGGGGGTTGATAAAAAATTGATTTATTTTTCTGTGGAAAGAAATAACTCAAGACCAGAGTCTGGCTGGGTTCCTACCCTTTAGAACTAAAGTGGAACGAGGAAATATCAAACGTGGTACTTTGCTCAAAGGAAAATGCTACTGTGTAGGAAAGCTAAAGAACCTGGAGAAGGATGAGATAGGGAAGGGTGTTCTTATACCTGTATTTCATACTATTTAAATACTAATGAAAATGGGAATGGCATATAAGAAAAATATGGGTTTTGACATGTTTTCTTTGCATTTAAAAGAGCAAGTATGTGTTTTGATTAAGATAATAGAGGAGGTACATGTCAGAGGAGATCCCTGCCCTGCTATTCCTAAGTCTTGGGATAGTGAAATGGGAATAAATCATAGAATCAGAGAATGGTTTGGGTTGAAAAGGACCTTCAAGATCATCCAGTTCCAACCCCCTGCTATGGGCAGGGACACCTTCCACTCGACCAGATTGCTCAAAGCTCCATCCAACCTGGTCTTGAACACTTCCAGGGATGGGATATGAGACACTTCACTTCTAAAGAGGGTGCAACAGCCTGAGAATAATTTGCACCATTTGGTTTTTATTTGAATTAGGTGTTCTGATTAATCTAAAGCTGAAAGGGGAGACAATAATTGGGATTTATACCTAGGATAGAGAAGAGACATGGACTCAGATGTCACATCAGAATTATTTCAATACCTTAAGGGAAGATATTTAAATTCCCCATGGCGCTCCAGACAGTGTAAGGTAGTAGTCAGTCATTTTGTCTAAGACGCTTCAAAGTTTTTCTGATTCTGGCCTGGCCTGATTCCTGGTTTTGAGCTGATTCCTCTTAAAATTTTCAGCAGGTTCCTTCCAGCAGGTTTTAAATGATAGTGTTTGCCTATGGAGGCACACAGCTGGACTGGTCCAAAGATAAGGTGTGTGGCTGAGGAGCCTGGAGGGGTAGGGTTCTCCAGCAACTGGATGAGGCATCTCCACCAAGAAGAGAAAAGCTGGATTTTCACATGGCAGAGTCTGTACAGCAGACTTTGAAATGTGACAGTTGCTCATGCTTTTTTGCGCTTTGTTCCTTTTTTTGCGCTTTGTTCCTCATATTGAATATGAACATTGTCATATACTGACACCCATACATTTAGTATACTGAACTAATCTTATTTCCAAAACTCTTTGCTTCTGCTACCTCTTAACACACCCTTGAAGTACCTTCTGTGTCAAAGTGCTGTGGAGATGAGAAAGGTATGAAGAACGGCATTTATTAGAAAAAATATGGCTTTTTGTCTGAAGTCTAGCAACAAAACAATAAAACTCCACCTCTGAATCCAAGGGAGGCAATGGCATGGAACCAAGGGTGTTTTTGCTAAAGCTTCCCAGTGTTTTGCTTGGTGACATGTCTGACTCATTATATTTGGTTCATTGGTTTCAGTGCCTAGAGCTGAGCACCAGCTTCAACAACCAATTGGAAAAGAAAAATAGACAATTCAGGAGCTGGGATAAGCATTAGTGATTCTTGCTGCTATGAGTCTGGTCCTATGATGAATGTTATTACCAGAAATATCCAGAGTACCTTAACACCTGAGCACATCTGTGAAGTACTTGCACTACGCTCCCTGCACTTCTTAAGAGGATGTGAGTCCGTTACATGCTAAGTGTAGACCCACTCTTACTTTGGATAAGGATAGGTCATGCCCAGTATTGCATCATGTAACCATATGGTAAAACTTGCTGGTTTATTGGCTTAAAGAGTGAAGATTGCTCCAGTTGTGTTTACTCAATCTGTCCTTTTGCCTTTGAACAGGACTGTTCTTGTGTAGCTGGACCCTGTGTTTTCAAGCAGGATTATTGCATATACCCCCCCAGGGACACAAAGTCTATTGGCTGACTTCTGCCAGTGCTTCACCCCACCACCTCCCTCTCAGGAGTCCCTTATGGAAATTGCTTACACTTGTCATGTATATTGTCCCACAAATGGGAATGACAGTGCTAACTTCCGAAGCAGACATGCAAATAAATGGCTTCTCCATTGATGACCCATGCTCAATGTCAAGGAGCTCTGGTCGTGGTCCTTGGGTTGCTCCCTGTTACCATACACATTTCTTCCCATTCTATTAGGAGGTCTTATGACTTGCTGCTATTTCAGCTGGTGACTGTGAGTATTTGACTGATTCATAGAATCATAGAATGCTTAGGGTTGGAAGGGACCTCAAAGAACATCTAGTCCCTCAGACGTTTGAAATATGTATTTAAGTGAGGAATATGCAATATAGGCTTGTAGCAATTAGATACAAGCCACTCAAAAAAAAAAATTCCCCCCTCTTACAGTTTTCAGCCACTGTAGACTGTGCTTTCTGACAAGCCTGGAGTATGTTCAAGTGAAGTTTTCCAAGAAAACAAGGACTTTGAAGGGTCACAGTAAAGCCAGACTGCTGTGTGCAAGCTTTTTTGCCACACTGTCTAGCAACTGTTTCAGGAGACAATTCTTTCATTTAATGTAAATAAGTTCCCTGAGCCCATTTCTAGCCTTGTCTTGGCAGTCTCAATTGCTAGGTAAGGAATATATCTGGAACGTCTCATCCCAAGGGTGTCAGGATCCACTTTTTAAAACTTAATCCAAATAATTTGCCCTAAACTGGGGTTTGTCAAAATGATGTTATTGTGATAGCCCCAATGAAGCTTTTTAGTACTGTGATGACAGCAACATTGGTCTGAGTGAGCTGTTTGTGATTTCTGGTTACTTAATCATCTAGAATGTGCCTGATCTGGTCTAAGATACGCTTGTGTCTGTTTGGGGATGCTCATGTGCATTTATGACCTTATGAAAATATTTATTGGTGTTATGGTTTGAAGTAGGGGGGGAGGTCTGGGTGGCAGAAGCTGCCCATCACACCGGACTCCCGTCCCCCTCGGGGCTTGAGCCAATCGGCGCCTCTGCGAATTGCCCTATTTACGTCGGACAAAGGAACCGGAAAGGTGTGCCTTTGCCCAGGAGCAAGGAGACGGGAGGGGGGCACGGCCCCCACTCCCGGCCGGGCCGGCGGCCTGGGCCGGGCCAGGCCCGCTCCGTCGAGGATGGCGGCGGCGGAGCTGCTTGGGGAACTCGGGGAGAGCCCCGCTGCCGGGGTGCCCAACCGGGCCGAGTTCACTCAGACAGGACTGAAATCTAAGAGAAACGGCCACACAGATAAAAGGTCAGTGAAGATGGAACGGAACAACGTGTGCCGCGGCTGAGTCCCCCTTGCCAGCAGCCCCTTTCTAACAGTCCTCGGTGGAGCAAGCAGAGACCCACTCACAACCAGTGGATGACCCACGTCGGGAAGAGATGCCTAAGCCTGAGACTATTGTGAATCATGGGCACAGGTAGAGACACATTTACGCATTTTACGCATTCAGAGTCTGTACGGAGACGCATTTAAGGTCGACATGACGACCCACGCCGGAGCACATTTAAAGTTTATTGATGACCCACGCCAGAGCGAGTGGCTACAGCTCCTTAAAAGCCCAGGACTGGTAAAGCCCGCACTTGGGGCAAATCCGATGGGGTAAGGATTTGCTCCCCCAGCGGGTAGGATTCACGCTTTTGCCGTGAGTAGGGGATCCACTGGAGCAAGGGACAATGGTGTAAGGACTCCTTTTCCTTTAAGAGAAGCGGCAGTAACAACTTGGAATGAACTGACCTGCACTCCCCCATTCCCTGCCCCCCTGCGCCGCTGGGGGGAGGAGGTAGAGCCGGAAAGAAGAAGCAAAGAGGGGGGGAGTGGTGTTGTTTTTAAGACCTGGCCTTGTTTTCTTGTTATTCTCTCAAGTAACCGTTTTTGTGTGCTTTTCTCTTTTGTAGGTAGCTGTTAATAAATAGTTTTGCATTAAGAAAAAGCCTCTTTTGCCCGGGACCGTGGTTGGTGGGTGCTCCTCTGTTCCTGTCTCGATCCTCAGCTCTTTTATTACATTTTTCTCTCCTCTCCATTTTACTGGACTGGGAGAGCTGCGTGGGTTTGGTTGCCGGACTCAGCCTAACCCACGACAATTGGTAAATGTTACAGATGCGGCTAAACTGGCTGCTTTAGCTCCTTAGAGAGTCTCTGATGTTCCAGGTGATTGATGTGATGTGCATCTTGTGGGGAATGGATCCAAATGCTAGCTTCCTAGCTGGCTTCTCATAGCATCTGTCCAGGTGCAGGTCCACCACTGTCTGAAACACTTCAAACAAAGCTAGAAGGGTTAATTAGTGTCCTAAGTGGCTGCCATTCCAACAAAGCAGGTCAGATTCTGCATCCATTTTTTTAAGAGAGACTGATTTCTATGGGCATTCCAACTAGATCTTTCTGGGAAGCTGGGCACTTTATATCTATCCCATGTCAGTCAATAATTTCAAATTTCATTCTAAAACAGAACTCAAGAGCCTATAATTAGATTGTTATTAGGATTAATTTTTCAAGTACTCCATGATTTCTCTTCTGATTAAAGTTGAAAAAAAAAACCACCAACCCAGCCCTTATCCAACTCCCCAGTCACACAGAAGAGAAAAATGGTGGGAAGGAGTAGAAAGAAGAGATGGGCAGATGTTATATTTAGATTGAAGAAAGCAGATTTCTCATTCGAGACAGGTAGTGGGTTATTAATTCCCTCAAGTGGTTTTGCACATGTCATAAAGCATGAGAGCAGCTGAGCTCAAGAGGTTGACAAATGTCAGCTGAACCCCAAGAATTACTGCTGTTTTGGTCTCTTCATATTGCTTGCTAAATCTTGTCTATTATCCCTCCCCAAGAAGGAAAGGCAGCAATGCAAAGCTAAAAATACCTGGATGCATTTTTTGACATTAAGCATAAAATATGTTGAGATGTCTATGAAACACACACTGTATATCTTCTTGTAGCAAAAAATATAGACAGGGAGAAAGCTGACACTTAAACTCAACATTTTCCTAAGTCATCATGCTAATGATGTCACTTCTAGTGATACCAGCAGCTTCTGAAGTTAGTTTCTGTAGAATTCTTGCACAGGGTAGTGACAGGTGGATTTTATGTTGGGAGCAGCTCTGTGATGGTTTGGTAGCGCTCTGTTCAGGCAGCCAAACTGCATCCTGGTGCTCAACAGCAGCAGAGTCTCCTTTGCTGACAGAAAACATGTTTGCAGAAAGCGCTGTTGCTGTATATGTGTCTCAAAATGTGCTAAAGAGAACATGCCAGTGTTTGTGTAAATGCATGTGGGTTGGGGCAATCCCAAGCACAAGTACTGGCTGGGCAGAGAATGGATTGAGAGCAGCCCTGAGGAGAAGGACTTGGGGGTGTTGGCTGAGAAGCTCACCATGAGCTGGCAAAAGTCGACAAAAAGAATGAAGTATTTTGGTGTGTTTTTTAAGAAAACATTTCCTTCCAAGGTTAACTGCATGCCTTACTCTGTTGCTTTCCTAGGTGTACTCATGTTACTGTAATAAAACAAATTACCCTTAATTTCTGATATTATTAATCATTCACTAGCAGAATACTGAGCAGATGGCTTATTAGCTGTTGCTGTGATGTTCATGGAGTAGAGACTAGAGTCTTGCAAGGAAAGAGGCAAAAAAAAAAAAAAGTTAGGCCATTGCGGAGACACACATAGAAGGAACCATATCTTCACTAATTATAATTTATAATGGAATACTAAAGCCGGACATCGAAGTCACATCCAGTGAGGGATGTTCCACCAGAAAGACATTTGGGGCATAGGTAGAACAAAAATACCACCCACAGCAACGTAGCTGTGATGGCTCAAATTGGATTAAAAATAGGACAACTGTGCTCTGTAGTGGTTGCACTTGAGCTTTTGGGCTACACAAATTAAGGTCATGGTTGGCTGTGCAAAGTGTTGAGGTTTTCTATCTCAGGAGCCAGTGCTTGGAGTTTTGCTAGCAGCATTCAGCTGACAAACAAGTGTATTTTTTCACTGTGATATTATGGGATTGTCACGTTAAGAGGTCAAAGACCAGTCTATTAGTGCCCCAAGTCAGAGCGTGGGACTCAACACCAATAGATGAGGAGATAACTTTGGCTAGTATACCGGTTTCCCCAAATGCCACGAGACCCTTGAGCCTGACTCCTCCTGCCCTCCCTTGGCAGCCACAGTTAGTCGGAGGATGTTCGCCCACCTATAGGTTAACAGCAGTAGTACTATGGCCAAACTCCTAATAAGGAGTCATGTCTTTGCAAACGTGTATATTTATTTTATTCGCGACAGAATATAGATTTGTAGATAGCCAGTGATCGTGACTGATTACAAAAACAGCTTTAATTAAAATACTGCAGTGATAATATAAAAACTATTACTGATCAGTGATAATACTAAATAGGTAGCAAGGTGTTAATAAATAAGTGCGCATAACACAAAGTTCTTGCCCAATAGGCGTCCCTATGGGGGGGAGAAGAGAGATTCAGCCCGTTGACTGATCCTGGACATTTCGATGGAGGGGCTTCTCCCTAACATCCCCTTTGTCTTTTTCCATTTTATACCTTTTTTCATTTCTTTTAGGTGGAGCTCGAGTGACTCTAGTCATACATAACTTTATTAGGATTGGTGTAAATTTCTCTCATGAGGGATGGTTGCAGCTCCCATTCCCCTCCAACTTCAGTTATTTTCCCACATAATCCACCCCGTGACTATAGTCACTTGAGTTTCACAATGCCTAAATAGGTTTGGGGATGCCTGTAGTATGTGGGACATCAATTGGGTTATGCGCACTAGATATGGATTCTAAATAGGTTAAGCTTCTCATCATTGTCCAGATTCTCACATACACCACTGCCAACAAAACATAGCATAGTTAGGATTAAAAGAAAAACAATGGGGTGAAGCATTCTTTGAGAACTCCTATGGCAGTGGGTGACCATCCAAAAAGGGTATCCCACCATCATGTTCTGCATCTCTTTTCACCCATTCCAGGACATGGTGTATCTCATTGGTGTTATGATGTATGGTAATCAGAGTCCTTTTACCATTGTTTTGAACTTGCTTCAGCAGTTCCTTTAAATCCTGATGTTGTAGCAGCTTCATTCCAACAGGCACTGGTGACAGTTCTTGAATCAGGGTAAGATTTGATTGCAGCAGTTGGGAAGATATGACTGGTGCTAAATAGATAAAGTCACATCCTACAATCTCAACAAAATTGCATACACAAAGATTAGAATAATTTTTTGCATCTACAACAACATTGTCAACTGATATGGAATTACAAAAAGTTCTAAGGCACACACAACCCTTGCCAATATATATAAGTATTGTCTCATTGGGATGAATTTCATAATGACAGACATTGTGTTCCGTGTCAAGACAGATGTCTTGGGCCTGGATGGTGTTACCTTTGCAAATGAATCCTTGTTGTTCTTGCACAATGCATGAATTGACATCAATTGTTTGCCATTTATCTCCGTTTTTCCGGGCCCATACTCTATGCTCTAGAGGGTAGAGTATAGTTCCGTTGTGATTCAATCCTAACGCAATGATGGGGTGTATTGTGAATACTGAAGCATTGTATATGGTTAGCACAAAAGCTGTGGCTGTGCTGGTAGGAGAATCATAGGTAAAATTTATTAAGTACCACCAGAATTGGAATTTCATTTTTGAAATCAATCGCATCCTCCCAGATTATTTTTCAAATTTTTTGGTGGGTAAGGTGCTTTCTTCACCTTCCCTTATAATTGAGGCAGTTATTGATTGTAAAAGCTATTGGTTAGTTCCCAAAGCCAATAGGGAAAATCGTAAAGAATGCTCCAATTTATTCAAATCACTGATTGTGGTGACTAGTTTGTTCATCAATACTTCAGAATCCATGATATTTAGAATTCCCAATCCTGTTCTCAGGATACCAGTTAGGTCCCTTTTTGTTCGCTTTGGGGCTCGTTTCAGCAGCCAGGTTGTCCATCCTTCATAGGAGGTTCTTAGAAATGATGAGCAGGCTGGCTGGACTCCTGAAACGTTATGTTGCATTGATAATTCAACTCGCTTGAGAGACCATGATGGGTTAAGCAACACTTGTTGCTGACCTGTGTTTCTGAGCACATGTAATTCAACTTCAGACATTTTTGGGTTGGTTACAATGAGGGGTTTGGTACCATTTATTTTGAATCCTCCTCAGTATTTAGTGTGGTTTTTGTTGTACGTGATCCTATAAGGATCTTGTACAGAGGTCAAATTTAACTAACAATCTCATTTTTGGTTCTCACATAATACAATAGGACCTTGGGATCCAGTCCCATAACTATGTACAGGTTCAGCAAGAGATTCACTAATCAATTTATATTGTACAGTAATGTTATCACTATCTATTACAGTGAAAAAGGGTATAATTCTGTCTGTTATCCGAGGTGATCAGGATATCTGAATTTAAATGTTAGGCCCTGCAGGGCAGGTTGCTTTTTCTGCCAATGACATGTCACATAATCAAGATAAAATTGTACCAATAGTTTCCTTATTCACTGATATAAGATTTGGTGACTTCAGTGTTATGCATCACTACAGTGGCTAAATTTGGAGGGTTGTTGCTGGGGTATTGCCCCATGCTGCTTGTATATTGAATGAAAGCTTGAGACCATGGTAGAGTAAAATACAGACTGGGCGGAGAATGGATCGAGAGCAGCCCTGAGGAGAAGGACTTGGGAGTACTGGTGGACGAGAAGCTCAATATGAGCCGGCAATGTGCTCTTGCGGCCCAGAAGGCCAACCGCGTCCTGGGCTGCATCAAGAGGAGCGTGGCCAGCAGGTCGAGGGAGGTGATTCTCCCCCTCTACTCTGCCCTTGTGAGACCTCACTTGGAGTATTGTGTCCAGTTCTGGAGTCCCCAACATAAGAAGGACATGGACCAGTTGGAGAGGGTCCAGAGGAGGGCCACGAAGATGATAAGAGGGCTGGAGCACCTTTTCTATGGGGACAGGCTGAGAGAGTTGGGGCTGTTCAGCCTGGAGAAGAGGAGGCTCCGGGGCGACCTTATAGCAGTCTTCCAGTACCTCAAGGGGGCCTACAAGAAAGATGGGGAGAGGCTGTTCAGGAGGGCCTGTTGTGATAGGACAAGGGGTAATGGTTTTAAAATAGAGGGAGGTAGATTCAGGTTGGATATTAGGAGAAAGTTTTTTACCATGAGAGTTGTAGAACACTGGAACAGGTTGCCCAGAGAGGTGGTGGATGCTCCATCCCTGGAGACGTTCAAGGCCAGGTTAGATGAGGCCCTGAGCAACCTGATCTAGTTGGAGATATCCCTGTTCCTTGCAGGGGGGTTGGACTAGATGACCTTTGAAGGTTCCTTCCAGCCCTAACGATTCTATGATTCTATGAAAATGTAGAATAATATCTAAAACTAATATTAATATGCCCTGTATATAGTCAATGTTTATGTAGGTGTATCCACTCGTCTGTGTGCAGTTCATTCAAAGTACCTGTAAAAGAAAAAGAAAAACGCACTTGGTAGCTAACACAACCAGCAAATGTTAGTTAAAATGAGGGTATTATCCACTGAGTACTGATTTGGTGTATTTTTGGATTTCTGAGCAATGCCAGGAGGTGGTGGTGTGCCTTTGTGGCTACCCGCTTCTCTGCTCAAACCAGGGACAACAGGTCTTTGTGGCAATGGGAACCATGTTCACTGAACCCCCATTCTACACAGATAGGATCCATCAGGTGGATGAGACCGAGTTGTTGAAATAATCAGTCCTTTTATCAGGACCTCTAATGTATATCCATGCTGGTTGGTCCAGTTCCATGATCTGCCTTTTTTGAGCAAATCATACAAGGGACGAGCAACAATGGAAAAAATGGGGATGTGTTTATGCCAGTAACTTAAAGTTCCCAGGGTTTGCTGCAGCTCTTTTTTGTTGGAAGGGTTTTGTCCATGCTCTATTTTTTCCAGAGTGTCCAGAGGGACAGAAGTAGCTCCTTTAATCCACCAGACTCCTAGAAATTTGGCTTCTTGAATTCGAGTCACTAATTCTGCAATGTTTGGTACGGCTGCTGTTAGAGACGCAGTGTTGGCATTTAATTGTCTGTAATCGATGGTGAGCCTCCACTGTCCGTTTGGCTTTTTAAGCGGCCAGACAGGAGAATTGTAGGGGGAGTGAGTGTGAGTAATAATACCTCGCTCCTCTTTCACCACCCCGTCAATTCCTGCCTGCGCTGCAGATGACAGAGGATTTTGTTTTGTATTTGTGACTTGGGATGGGGGCAGGGGAATAGACACTTTTAACAGTTTCAGTTTTACAAAATCAGAATCGACCCACAGCCGATCTTCATTACCCTGCCCTGCAAAACTCTTTAAGGAACCATCAGGCAATTTCCATGACCTGCCTTTCTTTTTATCCTTCCAATACTTTTGAGCCCACTCCTTCCCAGCTAGGGAAGGGGCACATTTATGTTTTTGTAGCAATTTATCCATGGCTATCCTGCCAACTACGCCAATTTTACTGTCGTGTTAAGAGGTCAAAGACCGGTCTATCAGTGCCCCAAGTCAGAGCATGGGACTCAACACCAATAGACGAGGAGATAACTTTGGCTAGTATACCGGTTTCCCCAAATGCCACAAGACCCTTGAGCCTGACTCCCCCTGCCCTCCCTTGGCAGCCACAGTTAGTGGCTAAATAAGTGCACATAACACAAAGTTCTTACCCAATAGGTGTCCCTATGGGGGGGAGAAGAGAGATTCAGCCCGTTGACTGATCCCAGACGTTTCGATGGAGGGGCTTCTCCCTAACATCCCCTTTGTCTTTTTCCATCTTATACCTTTTTTCATTTCTTTTAGGTGGAGCTCGAGTGACTCTAGTCATACATAACTTTATTAGGATTGGTGTAAATTTCTCTTGTGAGGGGTGGTTGCAGCTTCCATTCCCCTCCAACTTCAGTTATTTTCCCCCAGGGATGATTATTTTCCTTCTCTCTTCTGTATGCATCTGCATCTGTATGCAGTTGTTTGACTTTTTTCCATGTAAGTGATTTTTTTGAATGGAAAAATGGGTTTCAGTAAGAGTACACTGTGAGGGACTTGCTTTCTCAGTGTTTAACATATTAATTGATGAAAACAAAAATCCCAATATTCCTATGCCTAAATATTTTGCTGTTCTTTCTTTCATAATACTTAATGATTTAAATCTTCAGGTGCTTATTCACAATAGAAAATACATGTCATCCCAGGTAACTGCAGGCTCCTACTAATTTTTTTCCAAATGATACCAGCTTGAACCTTTTCTGGAAACCTAGGAAACTAATTTATGCAGCACAGGGATGTCAGCAGGATGACAGATCCCTCTTGAGATGGGCCCTGCAGCTCTGCATGGAATCATCCCACCAAAACAGCAGGACTTCCTTCTGGCTTCATCTAAGCAGCTTCCCTACACTTAAATAATAAATGCTTCATGCAGACTCTCACCTTCAGGTATCAGGCGGGGTTAATGGTCATGCTTAACTGTGCTAAAATGTCATTTAATTTTTCATAAAACACCCTGACTGCCCCATCCTGGTTACTGGAATGAAGCCTGATCCTTCAGTGCTGTTTGTGTCCTCCCCTGAAATGTTGCTGCACCTTTGGGCAGGTGTCTACAGTGAGTGCTTTCCTCCTTGGAGACTCCGATTATAGCCCTGATTATAGGGGGGGGGGGGAAGAATAAAAACCCACAAAATTTCCCCCTGGGTGGAAAAGCCCTCTTGGTTTCCATTCCATGTTACTGACTGTGTTTTTGAAGTGATTTGCTATGGAATAGGTGTCAGCATCATACTGTGTTCTTTTCATTTTTAGCTGCAAACATGCTCTGCAGTAAAGAAATTCTTCTCTGCCACTTGTAATTTCCCAGCTTCAGCCTGCTGCTATGTGCTCTGCAGCGAGTAAACAATTCTATTTTGATAAAGAAAATAATTAGCTACCATTGTTAATTATACTAATCCTCTTCTGGTGTTGTCACAGTGTAATAAAAGGGTTTTGATGGTTTTGTGCTTCACATTTGGCTTGTGCAAAGCTATGATTTCCCTTCCTTTCTGTACTAAAGACAAATTTCTTAAATAGAAGGAGGAGTATATAAAAACATTGCATTATTTAGAAAGATTCTTCTTGTAGCAATGTATGGCCCAATTCTGGTGTGTTGCTAGATTGAGGTTTTGCAGGCAGTTAGAGGTATCTTGGGTGTCACAAGATAAACAGGAATATATTGTTCATCTTACTGTGCTTTTTTTCTTATTTCATGAAGTTCTTATAAAGTCTGTGTTCTTTGATTTTTATTTTTTATTTATTTTGTGTTACATGACTGAAAAATTAATCCTCTGTCTATGGCTTTTAAAATGGTTTAGTTGAAATAATCCAGGGAGATAAATGTGCTCAAAACTGAGTTAGAACTAGCTCAACACTTCAGAGTCCAAAACTCAGAGTCCTCCTCTTTCCTGGCTCTTACAAGAATTGATATGACCTTCCTGAAATGGTGGAAGGACTAATTGATATGACATCATATGAGATAAGACCTTTCTTTGTGGCTAATCAAAGGAATCCAGTGGTGACTAGTTATCTGAATTAGATGTTTCCCAGTTTCGTAGCATCACAGAAGGGTTTGAGTTGGAAGGGATCTTTGAAGATCTAGTCCAGCCCCCCTGCCATGGGCAGGGACATCTTTTGCTAGTTCAGGTTGCTCAAGAATAGCTCAAAAGAGAAAGTGAACTCTCAAACAGTGCTAGTCCAGAAGGCTTTTAGTTTCATGAGTGAAGTAAAATCAGAACCACCTGAATTTTGCAGATTGCTTATCCTCCATGACACAAAAGGTTGTCATTTTTGATGCTTGCTGTGACATCAGAATTACTGCCATTAATGATGACTTTTCTGTAAGTTTCAAGCAGTGGGGGTGTTTTTGTACTCGCTTATCTTCTAAATGACCATACAAAGAGCCTTGTTCTTTGGCTCCATTATTCTCAGGTGTAAGTCTCTTATACTTGGAGTTATTACCTGGGTTGCCTCTTACACAGTGAAGTTAGAAAAGTAATATGGTAAATGAGATGTGTGTTATTCTAATGGATGCTTCATCTGGGGGCAGATGGGAATGAACAGTAAAGCATCGTGATCAATTATAGCCACAGAGCTGAATAATTAAGACAATTTTAAGACATCTCTGCCTGATTTAAGAGTAAGCTTACTACTGCAATTCTTTTTCTCCTCATGTGGGTTGATTTGTATAGGTAGAGTGCTCTGTTTGCTGATATAATGGACATGGGCTCTGCTGGAGTGATAAAGCAGAGTGTGAGATGATATTTATGTTTAGTTGATAGCATGGAGATTTAGCAGTTGCTTTTCTCTGAGCATCTGTAAATTGAACTATGCTCATGTGGAGGAGACAGTCTGTTGTTTGCTTATCCAAACTCTGTGTTAAATCTTGCTCTTTTAGTTTTAATTTGTATGCTATACCTTCCCTATGGCATTTCTTGCTCCCACTGAGCCTGTGATACACATACTGAATGTTCACAGCCCAAAAACTGTCACCACGCAAAAATAACAGTTTTTTTAAGACAGTTGTGGTCTGTCAAGGAAATACCTTGAGTGAAATGAAGTGTCGTAGTATCCCTTCTAATGTCAAGGGTAGGCGAGCTGGGTGTAATGTAGAAGGGTACGATTATCTGGGAATAACAAGGGGAATTGCAAGATAGTTACTTTGGAAATGCTGTGTTAACTTCTACGAATGACAATTGCCCTTTCCAAAATGTTTCCAACTTATTTAATGTGATCCACAGATGTAGAGGAAATCCACTGATGCCTAATTGCTTAAAGCCAGACACAAGTTTTAAGGTAATTTAGATGTAGAAACAAAAGCTACATGATTTTCCATTTGTTAGGAGGGATAAAAGTGCTTCTAAATAATTCCTTAGTTCTGTAACTGCTGTTTTTCCTCAGACAAGCAGAGGTACTTATGTTTTTAAAAATAGATACTCTTCTTCAAACAGTTATGATAAACTGTCTGAGGTCTAAAAAAAAAAATCAGAAACCTTTAAATCAGAATGATTTGTTATGTTTGTGATACCTGAAAAGGAAACTGAACTTTCCAAGACTTGTTTTAAAGTTTTAGAAAGCAGGTATTCTTTATTGCAGCGCTGGGTGCACGGGGGATTTCTCCTCCTAGCGTGCACACCGGCTTCTGGACAGAAAATTAGTTATACACTACAATCATGCATAATTCATAACATATTTACATATTCTTAAACAATTGGTTAATTTTCTCTCGCTTTTCATGTAAATTACTTCGCATGCTCAGTTTTCCTCCTCCGCCCCTTTCTTTTGGGTCTGGGGTGGTCTGTGAGTCGGTGGTCGCGATCTCCCCCTGCCAGAATTACCTTTTCCCCCAAGTCACTGCATGTTCACAGTTTAGAAAAACATGATAACAAAGTTTATGCAGTTTCTGCAGTTTCTGGGATGTTCCCTCCAAGGGCAGACAGTTCTTGATAAAGAGTCTCTGTTTTAATCACTCCTGGCAGCTTCAAGGATGGACGTCTTGTTAGTTTCTTTAGGTATGTGTAAATCACCTACTGCCACTGAACCCTTCATGAAGCTGTTACACAAAACTTTAACCCCTTTATTGTTGGGTAACATTTCCCCCCTTTTCTTTATCCTTGCGAATTCTTTCGCAAAAATTCTTATTGTTCATGTTTAAGAATTGTGAGTAACACCCAAACTTTCCTAGTCAATTTGGTTAATTGGTGATAGGAGCTAAATAAGTAAAATCACATCCTGTGATAGTTACAAAATTACAGATACAAAGGTTAGAGCGATCATTCATATTTCTAGTAACATTATCTACCAAAATGGAATTACAGGAAGTTCTTACAGTTTTAGGTTTATCGTCAGCATGTATCTCAAAATAACAAACATTCTGTTCAGTGTCAAGACAGATGTCTTGAGCTCTGATGGTATTGCTTTCACAAATGAATCCTTGTTGCCCTTGCACAACACATGTGCTAATGCCAATTGTTTGCCATTTATTCTCACTCTTTCGTGCCCACACTCTGTGTACCAAGGGATATAGTGTCTTTTTTTTTTTTTTTTTTTTCAAAATTATTTGCCTTATCCCATGTCACTTTATGAATCTCATTGGGTAAAGTGCCTTCTTCACCTTCGTTTATAATCATAGCTGTTGTGGATTGGATCCACAATTGAGTTTAGATGCAGCTAAAGATGGATGGATGAGATTGTTTTGGGCTGCACCAAGTGCATCTATAATAACGTGAAGGGTTAAACAATATCTGTTGACCCATATTCTGAAGGTCCAATTTCAAAAAAAACAGACTTATTGTCGTGTTAGGGCTGGGAGTGATTGTTGTCACCGGTTCAATAGTGTCCATTTTAAATTTAAATGTAAGTGCCATGTCACCTTTTGAGTATTCCAGAGACAGATTATAAAGACAGGCTGGGTTAATGTAAAATTGCTCCAGCATTCCAGTTTTTCATTTTCGAGGGCACAAAGATTCTTTGTGAGCACAGAATTATTGGTTCCTTTTACAGTAATTTGAGTTGCTTTCTCATGGATGGTTCCATTGATCATTCGGCAACCGATTGTTCCCATCAAGAAGGGAGCTTCATTGTCCCTGTCCCAGCCCCACTCATGTTCTGAACAAAACTTTAGTCACTTCTCGGGCTTTGTTAGTCTGACAGGGAAATGCTTCAGGCCATCCGGAATAGGTATCTGTTAATACTAACAGATATCTATACCCCCCTTTTCTAGGCAATTCCGAGAAGTCTATTTGCCAATTTTGTCCTGGAACACATCCTTTGCCAATATTGCCAAACTTTACCTGGTTGTCTACCTCTGAGTTATTCTTTAAACAGGTTTCACATTTACTAACCACATTTTTTACAGTTTGAAATAAACTTCGTGCTATTATTTGCGTAGAGAGAGAATTGTATAAAGCTTCTGTTCCCCAATGAGTTTTGCCATGCTCAGTTTTTATCAACATCCACAGTATTCTAAAGGGAACTATTATTCGATTGTCCTCTACTGTTGCCCATCCTGATGGATTAACCTTAGCTTTTAGATCTTTGATAAGTTTTTTATCTTTTTCATCATATTCTACCTTTTCAGGTAGTGATAAGGATTTTTCCGGGATCAAACTTAATACCTCACCTTGTTCCGCTGCTTGCCTCGCCTTGTAATCAGCCAATTCGTTACACACCACCTTGTCAGTGTTACCTTTTTGATGACCTTTACAATGCATGATGGCCACATTGGAAGTTGGAAGCTGGACTGCTTCTAAAAGTCGCAGTATCATATCGGCATGTTTAATACCTTTTCCTTGTGTGGTTAAAAGTCCTCGTTCTTTCCAGATCGCTCCATGAGCATGTACTACACCAAAGGCATACCTTGAATCTGTCCATATATTTACTCGCAGTCCTTCAGCAAGCTCCAGTGCTCTCACCAAGGCAATTATCTCTGCCCTCTGTGCTCACGTACCTTTTGGGAGAGATCTTGCTTCTATTACCTGATCAGTTGTTGTCACCGCATACCCGGCCATTCAGACTCCATTCCTCACAAAGTTGCTCCTGTCTGTGTATCAGGTATGATCGGCCTCTTCCAGTAGTTCTTCTTTCAGGTCCGGTCTGCTCGCACAGGCAGGTTCAATTGTCTCTATGCAGTCATGTACGCTGGGGTTGGTTTCCTGTTTATCACTCAGGAAAGAGGCAGGGTTAACTATTGTAGATGTAATGATCATCCTGCTCCATCAGGTTTGCCTGATATTTTAAGAATCTTGACGGTGATAACCAATGTCCACCTTTCTGTTCTAAGACAGAAATTACTGCGTGGGAAGTATAAATGATCATTTTCTGCCCCAGGGTAAACTTGCGAGCCTCTTGAATGATTACGACGACAGCCGCCACTGCCCGGAGGCATCCTGGCCATCCTTTGCTGACTTCGTCCAATTGTTTGGAAAAATATGCTACTGCTCGCTTGTAGGGTCCCAGCCTTTGGGCTAAAATTCCCGCAGCCACTCCTCGTTTTTCACATCTGGCAAGCCCAAAGCAGGGGCTCTCATCAGTTCTAATTTTAATTCTTTGAAGGCTCTTTTGGCCTCGTCAGTCCAGATTAATTGTTTCTGATTGTCTTTTAGTAGTTCATATAAAGATTTTACTAACAGTCCATAATTATGAATCCATAAACGACACCAACCTGTCATTCCCAGAAAAGTTCGAAGTTCCTTTACCGTAGTTGGTTCTGGAGTCTCGCAGATGGCCTCCTTTCTTTCATTTCTGAGTTGTCGTTGTCCCTTGGAAATCAGGTATCCCAAATAGATCACTTCCCTCTGCAGGATTTGGGCTTTCTGTAATGACACTCGATAACCACTTAATCCAAGGAAGTTCAATAAATTCACAGTCCGTTCTTTACACTCTTCTCTCTTTTCTGTAGCTATCAAAATATCATCCACATATTGTAAAAGAATGCCATTGCCTGGAGGCCTTTCCCAAAGTTCCAATTCCCTTGCTAATTGGTTCCCAAAAATTGTAGGGCTGTTTTTAAATCCTTGAGGTAACACTGTCCAAGCGAGCTGAGTTTTACGTCCCGAATCGGGGTTTTCCATTCAAAAGCAAATAAATTACGGCTTTCAGGGGCCAAGGTGAGGCACAAGAATGCATCCTTTAAATTTAGAACTGTGAACCATTCATATGTTTCTTTCAGGCTGGTTAACAAAGTGTACGAGTTTGCTACTACTGGATACAGATCCTCCTCAATTCTGTTTATTGCTCTTAAATCTTGTACTATTCTGTATTTCCCATCTGGTTTCTTTACTGGTAAAATTGGGGTATTATATTCTGATTCACATTCAATCAGTAACCTAAACTTCTGGAATTTTTCAATTGTTTCTTTTATGCCCTTTCAGTCTTCCAACTTTAAAGGATATTGTTTTATTCTAACTGCACCAGAACCAGGTTTTACTTCCACCTTTATCGGTACAGCGTTCTTTGCTTTATCTGGAATCTCAGAAGCCCATACTCCTGGATACACTTGATCTAGAATTTCTTTAATCTCTGAGGTACCTTCAGTTGGCTTTTCAATTTGGATCATAGCCAAACTTAAGACTTCAATTAATCGATTGTCTTTTACTTTGAATTCTACCTTACCCTTTTCAAAAATTATTTGTGCTTCCAATTGCTCTAATAGGTCCTGTCCAAGTAAAGGTTTTGGAGATACTGGTAAATAAAGGAATTGATGAATCCCTACTTGTTTTCCAATCTAAAATTTAATTGGCTGTAGAAAGAAAGCCTTTTCTGCTGGCCAGTGGCTCCTATTACAGTTACAAAATCATGATCTACAGGTGTTAGGTTTTGATTTAATACAGAATATGATGCACCCATATCTGTTAAAAATTCTACCTCCTCATTCTGGTTCCCTAGCTTTAATTTAACCAGTTGCTTTACCAGGATAGATTTCCCTGTCATTTAGCTTCAGCAACCACCTCAGGCTTTAATTTAGGGCATTTCTTTCTCAACCCTAAATGTTGTTTGGAAACCCCCTCGAGATCCCTGGGGAGGCCGTCCTCTGCCTCTGCCTCCAGGGGGTCCTTGGGGTCCTGCACTTTGTTGTTGTCATGCCGAGATTGTTGCTGTGGCTAATGCTCTACTTAATTTTCTCCTTTCATTGCTTTCTGTGTTCCTGTACACCCTCCGTGCTTCTTCAATTAATTTTTCTAAATTCCGCACTTTAGGCTCATTTAGTTTTTGGAGTTTTCTTCTAATATCTTCTAATGACCGGCCCAAAACCAACAATACCAATTGTTGCTGCCCTACATCAGATGAGGGGTCTAAGGTGGTATATTTACGCATTGCCAATCGTAATCTGTCTAAGAATTCTGTGGGGGTTTCAGTTTGCCCTTGCTTTACAGCATAAAGTGCTGACCAATTTACAGCCTTTGGGATCGCGTTTTCTAATCCAAATTTATTGCTTTAATGTGAGATAGTCTGTATTATCATCCAGATCCCAATGCGGGTCAATCAGGGGAACACACGGATCGACTTCCCCTGCCAGCGTTCCGGCTGTCATTTGAGCCTGCACATGAGTGCGGGCTTTTCTTAGAATTAACTGTTTCCCAGTTTCAGTCACTGCATTTAACATTTTGTCTGTATCTTTCTAGTCCAGGTCTTAAGTATTAATTTAAACCAATGCCAAAACAAGGGGGGGCTGAAAATTTATAGCACATTCCTTTTGTCACTCAGGATGATTTCTTAAAATGAAAAAAAATATCAGCATATACCACCTCATCCCATTTATAATTACTTCTGAGAAACAGCATCAATTGCAATAAAGTATTACAATTCCATTATAAGTATTATAAGCATTATAATTACACTATAAGTATTATAATATATATTATATATTATTAGTATATATTACAAATATTATTCAGCAATTTTTCCACATCTTCCAATTTATATAACAGCCACTGCCAATTACAGTATTTGACTAAAGTCAAATCCCCAATATCTTTCCAAAACACATCTTAACGGACTCTCTTATAAAATGTCCCCGCTCTGTTGGTTACCCATTATTTACTGGATTATTATTATTTGAATCCTGTTGTTACCAAACAAACAACTAGAATTAAAATTACGCCTCCTAGATATAACCAATTATCATTAAAATAACACGTTCACTCTTAGTTTCTATCACTTCGTCTATCTCCGGCTGTTTCCCTCGCGGGAGGACAGAACCGCGGATCAAGACTCTGCACTCGCTTCGTACTAAAAGTACGTCTCAGTCACACACACACAGAACAAAAACAAGTTTTACAACTACAACCACAAAAAAAATCCAACCATACAAACAATTAATACAACTCTTAAAATCACAGAAATAAACACATAGAATTCAATCATTAATGTTTCAACTTCCAGATGGTTTCCGGTGGGACTGGAACCCACAATTGTAGTCACTTAAGTGTTTTTAAGGCGCCTTTGGTGGGACTGGAACCCACAACTGTAATTGCTCCCACAACTATAACCAAAGTATACCTTTGAGGCGCTAGCTGCCCGGTATACGCTATCTTGCGTACGGCTTACAGAGAGCTACCCTAATGGACCGGTCCCCAAACCAAAAGAATCAAAAAGAATACCTTTTCTAAGATGGAAGATGGTCCTTGTCTGTTCCCGCAGTGATCCGATTGAGGCAAGGAGTCCCTCCGGAGAAATCCCCGGGGGTACCCAAGGGAGTCCTGTTCTCAGCGGGTCCTGCAGCCGAACAGAGAGGGTCCCATCTGGGTCGCCAAATCTGATACCTGAAAAGGAAACTGAACTTTCCAAGACTTGTTTTAAAGTTTTAGAAAGCAGGTATTCTTTATTGCAGCGCTGGGTGCACGGGGGATTTCTCCTCCTAGCGTGCACACCGGCTTCTGGACAGAAAATTAGTTATACACTACAATCATGCATAATTCATAACATATTTACATATTCTTAAACAATTGGTTAATTTTCTCTCGCTTTTCATGTAAATTACTTCGCATGCTCAGTTTTCCTCCTCCGCCCCTTTCTTTTGGGTCTGGGGTGGTCCGTGAGTCGGTGGTCGTGATCTCCCCCTGCCAGAATTACCTTTTCCCCCAAGTCACTGCATGTTCACAGTTTAGAAAAACATGATAACAAAGTTTATGCAGTTTCTGCAGTTTCTGGGATGTTCCCTCCAAGGGCAGACAGTTCTTGATAAAGAGTCTCTGTTTTAATCACTCCTGGCAGCTTCAAGGATGGACGTCTTGTTAGTTTCTTTAGGTATGTGTAAATCACCTACGGCCACTGAACCCTTCATGAAGCTGTTACACAAAACTTTAACCCCTTTATTGTTGGGTAACATTTGTATGTTTGGAGGAGGGTTAATGAATCATCTGACAGAAAGCTAGTGATTAGACTGCTGAAATCTCTTCCTTGTACTGGTGGTGGTTTAGTAGGAATAGCAATGCCTTGGAAAAATACTCTGCCCTGGCGTTTAGCTGTTTCTGGGCATCTGCTGCTGGTGGATGCCACATACTTTCTCAGAAGCTCCTGTGAAACTTCCCACAAGTCCATACTTAGGTTAGGCTTCAGCTCACTTTGGGAGCTACATGTCGTGGTTTTTTTTTTTTTTGGACTGAGGGTCGAGACAAGAACCGAAAGGGAGCACCCACCAAACATGGTCTCGGGCAAAACATGACTCAGGCTTTCTTAATAAAACAAAACAATTTATTAACAGTTACTAAACAAAAGACAAAAGGGAACGAAACCGGTTACTTGAGAGGAGAAAGAGAAAACAAGGCCAGATCTTAAAACAACACCTCCCCACCCCCTATTTTCCTTTCGTTCCTGGCTCTGCCTTCCCCCCAGCGGCACAGGGAGACAGGGAATGGGGGAGTACAGGTCAGTTCATCCATGTTGTTCACTGCCGCTCCTTTCTTAAAGGAGGAGGAGTCTTTACACCATTTTTCCCTTGCTTCGGTGGATCCCCTACTCACAAAGAAAAAGTCCCCAAACTTTTCCAAAGTAAGTCCTGCCCGCAGGATTGCAATCCTCCCCATGGATCGCACCAGTTCGGGCTTTACCAGTCTCGGCCTCTTAGGGAGCTGCTGCCACTCGCGTCGGCGTGGGTCGTCCCACGGTCTCCAGATGCCTCCACGACCTCGTCGTGCATTCCATGCCCCATTATCAACAGTACCTGGTCGCGCATCCCCTGCTCCACGACCTCTCCTGGGCTCAGGCATCTCCTTCCCGACGTGGGTTTCTCCACGGGCCACGAGTGGGTCGCTGCTCCGCCGAGTACACCCTGGCTGCAGGGGGGCCGCCTGCCATCTCACACCGATTGCAAGGGAAGCCTCAGCTCCAGTACACCTCCTCCTGCTCCATCTTTGCTGACCCGGTCGTTGTGGTTGTCTTCTCTTAGATATTAATCCTCTCTGGGGGAGCTCGGCCCGGCGGGCACCCCGGGAGCGGGGCGCTTACCGAGTCCCCCATGCGGCTCCCCGGCGCCATCTTGAGCACATGGCGCCGGCCCGGGCCCGGGCCCGAGCGGCCGCTCGGCCGGGAGCCAGGAGCGAGGGCCGCGCCCTCCTGCTCTCTCCTTGCTCCTGAGCAAAAAGCCCTTTCCCGCCCCTTTGTCTCAACTTAAATAGGGCAATTCGCAGAGGCGCCAATTTGGCTCAACCTCCCCCGGGGGGAATGGGACTCAGATCTGGTGGCACAGGGAGCAAATCCCCTCCCCTGCCACCAGAACACCCCCCCACACATCAAACTATCACACTACACAATCAAGATACTCATTGTGTAGCTCAGAACAACTCATAACATTGCTGCTATGTGATGCAGAAGAGGCTGAGAAGAGCTGTCAGTGCACTTCAGCTCATGAACAGACCCGAGCTGTGCTCTACTAGCACTTCCATCCATTTACTCAAAAAGGCTGCTGTTTTTTTGGAGAGATCTCACCTGTTGTGATACTCAAGTTACCCACTTCCCACTGTGTTTTTTATGACCCAGGCTGAATTTCAACCCTTGCATAATATCTACAAAGCAGCAGTGTGAAATGATTCTCAAACTTACAATAATTTGCTCAATCTGTAAGAGTCTGATGGGAATCAGAACAGGTTTCAGCTTGTCTTCTAGATGTGGAAAGTTCAAATGCTATCTGTGGTGACTTGGGCTGGATTGCCTGATTGACTATGAGTAACTCCCAAAACGCTTGTGTGTTTTGAGGAATATATTTCAACTTTGACAACATCTGAGTGCTCAGTAGATCAACAGTCACATGTTGGGAATAGATGGAAGGGTCTGAGCAGGGCTTAGCCATGGACTTGCCAGAAACCATGCTTATGGCCTGCCCTGCAATCTTTTCTCCTGGATGCTTGCCTGATGTGATCAGTCTGCATGGACTGGGTTATGAACCTTAACGTGGCCAAGTAGTGACCTTCTAGATTGTCTCCTGTAGTCATCCAGAGTCCTTGCCTCCTGCAGTGCCTCCCAACAGAGTATTTAGGAGAATGCTTGTGAATGGAAACTCATCTTTCCTCTGTGGTGATCTCCATCCTGTCCAGGAAGCAGCTCTTGATCCATTGCCATCTGGAATCCTACCTGGCTGCCAAAGAATGTCCTGAGTCTTGTTTCAAGTCCCATGAGCACTCTGGCAGACCTATGCTGACCTCATGCTTTATTTCCAAGTATACTTACCCGCTGTGGAGGGAAGGAGGACACACAGAACAAATGTGTTATTTAAATGGTCTGATCCTTTAAATTAATTGTATAAAGAGAAGAGGGAGTATTATCCTGCCTTTCTTGATTGCATCTTCTCAGGTGTATCATATAGTCCCTAAGTGGTGTTTATTTAGGAAGAATTAGATTTTGAGTTATGATGATTCATCTCTTTCAAAACGTGAAGTGGAAGTTCTCTCTCCTGTTTGCTGATTTCCGCAGTAAACAAAGAAAAATAGGAGCTTCTTTTTACAGGTCACTTTTGAAAATTTGGGTACTGACTTGTATTTGCATCAGTTTCTCAGTCTGTAACAGAGGGGCATAATCAATAGTTTTTTCATCATGTTTTGAAAAGATAATTTTAGGTCATTTCAAGAACCTTGGGGTTTTTTTTGGCTAAGAATAAATGCAAATTGATTGTTGGAGATATTGAAGAGAAACTAAAATTGGAGACTTTTCGGTTATATCTTCTTACAAGACTAGAATAAAAATAGAAGTCCCAGTAGAATGTATCTCTGAGCATAAAATTTTCCAAGTGTCAGTTCCAAAACATTACCCATGTTATTTTCCAAGGGATTCCTCCTTCCCATTAGCAGAGGAACATTGTCATTACAATCTAGATAGCCATTTACTTCAAGGAACATGGTTTAAATTAATAACGTGTATGTGAGCTCACTCTTTTTGAAGAGAGGTCAAAGATTTGTAAAAGTTTTTGTGGAAAAATAGGCCAGAGGTTGTTCCAGGTAAGTAAATCATCAGTTAGCCTATGTGTTAAGCTAGCGATGGCTATATCTGTAAAATATTTATGAATTTTGGACCACACTGAGTGTTTCAGAAATAACACTATTTTACTCTGACCTGAGTTATTCTGCTGTGTCCACTATTCACTTGGTTTGCTGCTTCTCCATGGGTCTACCTGCTTTCCTTACAGACCAAGGAGATGTTGATGCCACTAACCAGTCCAAATTTCCATTGGAGATCCACTTTTAATAGTCTCAGTGAACTAAAAGCCTGGAGGGAACCATCTCTCACCAACCTGCAGAACTAAATTGTCAGAAGTCCCTTTTTCATGTCTACACTAGTAAACTAAGAGTGCTTGGAACCACTTTCTGGTTCTGGTCTTTGGCCAAGTGGTGTGGAACAGCACACAACCATGCTGTGAAGCTCTTTGGCCTGCAAAATAAGACAGCTTCATGCAAGCTGTGTGTTGGGAATGGGCCTTGGCTGATGTGAACGCCCTGATTATGCCTGGAAATTTTTTGGAAGAGTGGTAGTTGGCCTGGGATAGAGTTGAGCCAGGGCCTGTGCCAAGAGCTAACCATATGGGCAATTAAGTTCCTGTGTCTGGAGACATTTAATTTCCTGAAATAGACACAGGGAGTTCAACAGTTCCAGATTCCAGTAACCCTCTCTGTTAGCATGCACTGCAGTAAAAAAGGTCAAGGAAATATTGCTAATTACCCAGACAGTGCAGGTGTTTGCTTGCACAGTTCTTTATTTTGCAAAGACACTAATAGAAAGCAAATTTTATTTTATAATGCCTTTTTATGGAATCTTGGAATCTTTGGGTTGGAAGGGACCTCAAAGATTCTCTAGTTCTAACCCCCCTGCCATAGGCAGGGACACCTGCCACTACACCAGGTTGCTCAAAGCCCCATCCAACCTGGCCTTGGACACTTCCAGGGATGGGACATCCACAACTTCTCTGGGCAACCTGTTCCAGTGCCTCACCACTCTCAATGTAAAAAATTTCTTCCTTAGATTTAATCTAAATCTCCTCTTTTTCAGTTTAAAGCCATTGCCCCTTGTCCTGTCACTACATGCCCTTGTCCAAAGTCCCTCTCCAGGACTTTATGGATTTCTGCTGTGTGTGTCTATATGTGTGTACATATATATGAGGCTACAAAGAAAGATGATGAAATGAGTTGTGTGTAGAATACTGCACGTTTCTTCTCTACTTAATTCACTTTCTAATAAAATATCAATATTTTTTCCTGACTAGCTTATGGACTGAGCTAGAACCCGAGTGTCCCAATCTAGATGAGATGCAGGTTGTCTGAATTGTTTGAAATGGTCCCTTGATCATTCCTTGATGGTAGTGGTGGAGCATGCCTATGATTTTCACCTACTCTCGAGTAAAAACCCTGTTTTCCATTTCAGTTGTGCTTCCTAGGAAATTAGTGCATTTTCACTTGTGGGATAAACATTGGGTGTGCAGTTTGTGGCTGCTTTCTCTGCTGTATCCCATGCTGTAGTCACAAGTACATGATACATTGTGACCTGTTCTGTGATTCTTACTGAAGTCACTGGGAAACTTCAAGCAATGCGGCTTCTGGTTGACAAAACTTAAAGATCTCTCCATCTACATCAGAGGTGCGAAAGCTTTCTTGATTTGTAAATACCTAGAAATTCTCCAGGCATAAACACCTTCAGCAATGGCATAAATATAGACTGAAGTCTGGCAACTGTGACTTTGCCTTTCTTAATCATCTTGGAGGAGGAATAATGAAAAATTCACAATTTCTTGGTGTCTGCAAGCCTTAGGATGAAAAATACGAGCTAGGAAGCTCTCAGCAACCTGTTGTGGTTGACCCTGTTTTGAGCTGGGGCATCCGAGATGGTTGAACCAGATGATCTCAAGAGGTCTCTTCCAACCTCAACTATTCTGTGATTCTCTCTCCTGTAGTATTTAATGTTTTCTTTGTACAGAAGGTTCAGACACAGAGTAAAAAGTTTTCTCCTGCAGCTGTGTGAGGTAACAGATGTTTAGGCAAAAAATGTAAAAAGGTTGGAATGGTTTTAGGTTTTCCTTTAATGAGAACAAAAAGGTATTTTAAAGCAGGGACTGTGTCCATTGCTTGTTGCTGCTGAGCCTCTCAATGAGGGAACGGAAGGTAGAAAATGTCCATGTGCAGATGGAAATTTAGAAAAGCTGCTGAATTTGATACATACCCACCTACCTTATGCAGAAAAAAAATCTATATACTTATTGGAAGTAACCAGGAGGGATTACATTTGGGGATTGTGTACATATTGCTTTGGACTAGCTATAACTTTCTCTCACAACAGAATTACGTATGTTTAGACCTGGAGTACTTGGAAAAATATTGTAAAAACCTTCTTCAGTGAGGATTTATACATGTTAGTGAGCCTTTGTAATTGTGTCCATCTGCTGTTATCTGTACTGAATTGCAAGGGAATGCCCTCAGAATTATAAGCAGCCTGTGACTCTCTTTGTCTTTACTCTTCATTCTACACTGTTTTGAGCTCCAGATAATTAAGGGGAAGGTGTAAGCAATGAAGGAACAGAGCTTTGTGTTTATGATCCACATAAGAGTTTATGATCCACTTCCCAGAGTCCTAAGCTTTGCTTTCTACAGTGGATTAAGAAGCATAACCTGCTGAAATGCACATTGATGCTGTTAATGGATTGGTTTTGCTGTAGTGACAAAATAAAAAAATGGACTTTTCTCTGCAGTCTCAGTGCACTGGCTGTTAAGAAATTTCAGTATTGTCAAGTTGTAAGTGGCAACAGTGACTTTTTAAAAGCAAGAGACTCTTGGGAGCTGCAGAATAATGAAATAATGTGTTGAATAACTTCTGAAGACAAGATGGATCTCACTTAATCTGACTCTGAGCATATTAGGTGTTTGTCTTGTCTCATCACACTCTGCTCATTTTACAGTCAGTGTTAGAGAACAGGTATGTGAGGAAAGTGAGTCACCTAGAAATGTCCATCCCATTTGCCTTCTGGCAGTACCAGTTTCTTCCCATGGATTGTAAGAGGAGCATAACTTACACTTAGTTCTAACTTTTAGCCTGATATTCAATCAATGTTGACTTTTTTCCTTCTAGAGACATAAGAATAACATGAATTTGTAAGAAGGTAGAAAAAATGCTTTGGGTTTTTTTTGAGTAGAAATGAGGTGTTTAAATTCACCTCTGAGTTTTAAACGCCTTTTCTGTTTGAATATTTGGATAGTGACCACCTAAATTCCATAAGTGTTTGGAAATCCTACCAATCCCTGAGAACTAATAGCATATGGGTAGGGATACTTCCCACTACAGAGGGAAATGGATGCATGTCACGCTCCAAGATGATTGCAGCTGGTCTGCAGAACATCTACATGGAGCTGCTTTGAAAATAATAGCAAACCATCCAAACCTGCCTACAAAGATAACTCAGGGGTTCTTAGTTGGGTGTAAACATGCTTTGTGCGGATTTCTTATGTACCAAGCAGGTGTTTTCAGCCCTCGGGTGGCTGCAGTTCAGGCTATGCCCATAACCAGGAGGCTTCTTTTTAGGTTTTTCCACTTAAAGGGTTGTAGGTGGCTTTTGGGTATTTTCTTTGGTTTGTTTATTAGAAATTCCACTTTAAGAAACTACATGGGATTTTAGGCAAAAGATTGGGTGACCTAACAGCCTTTTAAGCTTCTGCTGTCTCTGGCTGTGTCGTTCCTATACAGCTATAGTAGTTGAAATCTCCACCAGTGAAAAATAGTAGGAACAGGTTGTGTTGAACTATTTAAAAATAAATAGTTAATTACTCCATCATATTTGACAGGGATTCTCATGAATGTCTAGCTTTGTTCTGTGTTTTTAATGTACTTGAGCTTTAACATCATGTTGCACTATAATAAACCTCTACCAACTAAATCTTTATTAACCTAAAATGACCATTCAAAACTGAAAAGACCTGAGAAATTTCTGTAGGAAATTCCTGAAGAGCTTCAGGAACTAATTTCCTTGTTTTCAATATGATACTTGGTGCAAGTTCAGATGAAACAAAAACCAAACCACCCCCAACATGGGGAAAAAAGCCCACAACTCGGACTGAAAAGCCCTGTTAGTAGCTTATTTATCAGAAATTTTTTATTTCATTTTCTTACCTGTCTTATTGAATTTCTTTCGGAGAAACTTATTCTTTCTTGATGAGAAGCGGAAACAGTATTAAAACTTTCAGTTTGTTCTTGCAAGATATAGTTCAGGCTAATACATATCTGCCCCTTAAAGCTCTCCAACTTAGAGGAACCTGTCAGTGGCAACTTATCCTCAACTCTGCTGCCTGCCATGAAGTCTGGGTAGCATCACTTCATTTTGTACCTCATTAATCTTTTCAGTTAAGTTTAATTCCTTTGCCGAGACTTGCACATGTGAAGAGTGGATAAAGAATTCAGGTCCACTTTTTGCTCTTTTGTTTTAGATAAACAAAAGATCTAAATATCCTTTAATTTTTAGGGTGAATAATACGTGGACTCCTGAAAAATTCTAACTGAAGATGTTTCAGTATTTCTAACCCAAGTGGAAGCTGTGAATAGTTGGGAAGCCTTCCTTTTGTGATGCCCAAATTTAAGGGGATAGGGAAATTATATGCTGTAAAACCTTCTCATGGATTTTTGCCTCTCTACAAAGCGTTTCAGAAGAATCCGTTGGTATGGATTCTTCAGCTCAGTGTGTGTGTTACAGACCTACTAAAGCTGCATTTTCTGCCTGGGGTGGTTTGCAGAGCTATTAATTATTTTTTGAGGTGTCACCACTCATATTCATATTTTTTTCTCTCTGAATAAATAAGGAAACCATTTTTAAACGAGAAGATAAATGATGGCTAGTGGTTGATGAATAATAATGAAAATTCTTTGAACACCTAGGCTGGCGTGGGAATTAGTGCTGATGTGTTCCTGGCAGGAGCAGCTGTTCCCAAAGATCTCTGCAAAGTAACTTTCATTCATATGCACATATTCATAAATAGCAAATAAAAAAGGACAGAATATGATTTAAGAAAAGAACCAAGAAAAATATGAAGCAACATGCCCGAATACCATGTTTTTCAACATACTTTTCATTTGACTCAAATATTGAAGTATCTTAAACATGCCTGCAATTCTGCAAAGATCATCCTGCCTTCAAAACCTTTTGAGACCTGTCACCGTGTGGTTCCTTCTCCTGAGAAGCTCAGGAGGTGTTTGAGGAAACACTTCAGTATCAGACAATTCCTTCAGCCTGGAGCTGATGGAAAGAGCTGCAGTAAAGAAGCTCTTGTCATACATAACACTACCGATCCAGTAAAATTCAGTAGCTGCCCTATGTGTTTTTAAGAGCTGTTTACACCTTTTTTTCTCAACTATTTGGAAATAAATCGCAGCACTTCTGATTTGTAGACCATTCTTCTACCATTTTCTAAAGCCCACAGTGGACCAAATCACTGAGCAAGATATATAAGGAAAAATGTGTATATATACTCATTCTTTTATGACTCAAGCCACCCAGTCAGAAATTTAGTTGTTGAATTCGTATGTTTTTGAAGTCAGAAATTTTGAGGTATTTAATTTGAAAGAGAAATTGATGATGGCATCAGGTGTCTGATGCAATTCTAATTACAAAAATATATCAAGTCTTGGCTTGCCTACACAGTTTCAGTTCATGCCCCCCTGCACACTGGTCTTTCAGCTACCAGCCACATGACAAAAAATTTCCCTAGTTTTCTTCTTTGAAATAGATAAAATGTCTTATTTGAGTTGTGCTTTATAATTCTTTGTTTCTGTCAGGGTGCTGTCCTGGTTCTTATCTCCTCAGTGCACTGCTGACAGAAAGATCCAAGTCTGATGGCAAAATCCAGTCTCCTGAGGTACCTTTGATAATCCTGACCTGGAAATTGAGTCCAGCTGACATCAGTAAACTGGGACCTTGTCTTTTGATCTCGAGCCTCCTCTTAATGTAAAGTTCTGGTTCAGTTCGGTTCTGGTTCAGGTTTGGTTCAGTTCAGTTCTAGAGGTTCTGCCAAGAAAGACAGTTTCCCTTTTTCCTCCCTCTAGTTCTTGAATCTTGGTTTGCTTGGACTAAATACATGAAAGCTTGAGTCTGGATTTGGAAAAGGGATTTTTTTTGCCCTCAGGAGACCTCAGACACTTGACTCTTGCTCCTAGAGTCCACTCTAGAATCTACTTTGTAGTAGTAGCTCTTCCCCCCCTGTTACTTTTGCTTTTGTTTTAACTCTTTTTGACCACTTTTAATCTCTGCAAACAGCTTCATTGCTGCCTCCATCTCCTTTCATCAGTGATCCAAATTCAGTCCTCTCCTTTGGATTTCAGTTTGTGTAAAAGAATAACACTGCGTAAGGTTATGCTTTTTTACTTGAATGATTAGCCAAAATCTAAAGAATTAGATGAAGATATGAAACATCTGTGGTTTTGTTTATTTAAAAATGTATGAAGACATATTCTGCTGAGAACATTGCAAGCAAGTTAACCACTGCACAGCCTCTACTTCTGAGATGGAGGTGTTGGGCAGGAGAAGTTTGGTTCTTTTCCCAAATTTCTTTGTGTATATCTTAGTCATTCACGTATAACTGTATCTACAGAATTATTTTAGTTTTATCCAGAAACACTACTACTCTGAGAAGGTTATGTTACTCCCAAAGAAGGGTCAAGTGCCAAAGTGTCTCTACAGATCACCCCTTGTTGCGTCTACAAATGTGGACAATCAGTAGTTTACATTTGCTTTTTTATTTTTTAGTTGGAAAATGTATTTCCCCTATGTTTAATTTATCAGTGCACAGATGACATTTTTAGTAAAAGTTTTTACTAGTATTTGAATCCTTATTTTTATGGATTTAGTGGGAAAGAAATAGATATTGAAAATACTGATGCATTTTTCGTGTTTCGGTGGGGCAATACAAGAGCTATTTCTGTTTTCTGAAACCTGCTGTGCTTTATGTGGCAATTGGCTATTGGTCCTTACATGTCTGCTTGAGCTGTGTGTATAACTGATAGTTTTTGTAAACTTGGAAAGATCTTGCTGTCCAAGGTTGTGGTCTGTGATCACTCATGACTGTACAGTTCTACAGACCTGGTGTGTTTTGCAATCCCAAACTACTTCTGCCTTAGCTGGAATCTTGCTAGTTGATACAGTAGTCTGATATGTGATCATTGAATCATGGAATGGTTTGAGTTGGAAGGGACCTTCAAGATCATCTAGTTCCAACCCCCCTGCCATGGGCAGGGACACCCTCAACTACACCAGGTTGCTCAAAGCCTCATCCAACCTGGCCTTGAACACTTCCAGGGATGGGGCAGCCACAACTTCTCCGGGCAACCTGGTCCAGTGCTTCACCACCTTTAGAGTGAATCCCTGTACATAACCCTGAAAACCAACAGGCTGAAATGCATGTTGAAAAATCAGGGCTTTATCAGTCCTCTTAGTTTCAAGCTGCCATAGATTTCTCTGACCATGTCTCACCTCCAGTTGTGCTATTGGCTAAATCCTCTACTTGGCAATGTCTTTATCCACTCGCATGGATCTGCAACAGCTCACTGGCTGCTGTTCCTTGGCAGTTCTGATTCCGAGTGATGAAAACCCATTGCCTAATTGAACTCTATAAACCCATGCATTTATGAGATGTATATTTTTAGTAACTGTTGTAGTCACACTCAATATTAATAAATTTCAAAGTAAATGATCCTTAGGATCATTGTTTTCTTTTTTTGAGCTCCACATTTGCATGAGGAGCAACATGCAGTTCTAAGATTATTGCAGTAATTTGTTTTCCTGTTTATTGCTCAAATAAGAACATCGACATGAATAATTATGCCTTTCATTCTTCTCTTGCTATCATGAAAGCGTACTTGGATCAAGGGAGATTGGTATCTAAAGATGTACAACCTCCAAAATACTGATGGCAATATAGGTTATTCTCACTACTTAGATGCAAACTGAGGACCTGCAGCTGCTTCCAGTAATTGCAGGAGCTGGAGAAACACAGAAGTAAATGAATGAGTTTTCCATCAGTAAAGAGGGAAAAATAGATTTTTGGCTGAACTTAAGTGGGTGAAGAAAGCAATGAGAAGGCATATTTAACAGTTTGCCTTAGCGAGCAGAAGCACACGGCTTCCAGTCCTGATCTGGTGCCCATCAAAATCAGTGGTGGGTCATAGAATGGTTTGGATTGGAAGAGACCTCAAAGATCATCCAGTTCCAACTCCCCTGCCATGGGCAGGGACACCCTCCACTACACCAGGTTGCTCAAAGCCTCATCCAACCTGGCCTTGAACACTTCCAGGGATGGGGCAGCCACAACTTCTTTGGGCAACCTTGTTCCAGTGCCTCACCACCCTCATAAAAAATTTCTTCTTTAGATCTAATCTAAATCTCAGTTTAAAGCCATTGCCTCTTGTCCTGTCACTACATGCCCTTGTCCAAAGTCCCTCTCCAGTTTTCTTGTAGGCCCCCTTTTACTGGAAGGCTGCTGGAAGGTCTCCCTGGAGCCTTCTCTTCTCCAGGCTGAACAACCCCAACTCTCTCAGCCTGTCCTCATAGAAGAGATGCTCCAGCCCTCTCATCTTCATGGCCTCCTCTGGACCCGCTCCAACAGCTCCATGTCCTTCTTGTGTTGAGGGCCCCAGAGTTGAACGCAGCACTGCAGGTGGGGTCTCACGAGAGCAGAGTAGAGGGGTAGAATCCCCTCCCTTGACCTGCTGGCCACACTGCTTTGGATGCAGCCTGGGACACAGTTGACTCTATAGAGTCATTCAGATCTTCCATAACAGGACAAAATGCTCAGGTTCTTTCAAGTATGAATGTTGTAGCTAATTCAGAAAGATACTAAACCAGTCAGAGGTCCTACCCCATCCCCCTTGTGAGCAATTCTTTCTCCAGAGAGCTACAGCAGCATGCCGGTCTCTGTGCCCTTTAGGAAGTTAGCTCATTACATAACTCTGAGATTTAATTAAGGCCACAGTTAAGCATGTAAAGATATTTTACTTTGTTTTTTTTGTAGAGGGAAAAAGTCAGTAATGAATAATTAACACAATGGTAAGCAGAGCAGAATGGCCTTAAACAATTCATATCATTGTATAAACATAATTATTATAGCATCTTTTTAACGTGTAAAATATTAAGACGCAGATTCAGCGTGTTGCAAGGAACTTGATAGTGTGTGAAATTAAAACTGCAAGCAGTTAAGTTATTAATAGAAAATCAAAAAATACACTTTTGTAATTGTAAAACACTTCATATTTAGATGTTGTCTTATCTGTAAGAAATGTGGTGATATGCCTGAATATACTTAGTAGAAACAATTGAGACAACTTAAATTTCCCATCGAAGGAAAAAGAATCCTGCGTATCTCTCAATCTGAGAAAACCCTGCCAGTATTGTTCATCAAAAGTACAACTGCATTTAAAAAAAAGTGAGTGGACTATGACCATGTGGCATCTGTGTTCAGCGTTTCTTGGGCTCTACATCCAGACAGCTCCTCCATTTATTGCAAGTGAAGGAATGGAATCTTTTCCATCTTCTGACGGACGAAACATTTCTTTCTGGATCTTTGGGAGGTCAAGAGCTGATGGTGCTAATAGCGCAACTTGTGGTATAATAAATTCTCAGCAGGCAAACCAGACCAAGCCCAGCAGAAATGGAGAACTTCTGTCTTGTTTTAGAACAATCTTTAAACTGAAAGAGGGGAGATTTAGATTAGATCTAAGGAAGAAATTTTTTGAGTGGTGAGGAGTTGTGGCTGCCCCATCCCTGCAAGTGTTCAAGGCCTGGTTGGATGAGGCTTGGAGCAACCTGGTGTAGTGGAGGGTGTCCCTGCCTGTCGCAGCCGTCTCAGGGACGGAGAGAAGAACGACACAGAATTCAGGTGCAGGAGAAAGAGCCAACGCCAACAGCAGGAGCAGCAGCAGCAGTATCAGCAGCGGCAGCAGCAGCAGCAGCCGTTTATTAATTACAAATCCGTATATATATATAATATGGTTCACAAGGATGGCCAAGGCAATTGGTCGCTTGACCATCCACTTCCCAGAGTGATTGGCTAAATGCTACAACACCCATTTCAAAACAACTTTCCCAGTGTGCCATAAACAAGACTGCATAACAAGCTACAGGTGCAAGATAAAGTCTTAGTTTACAAAAACCTCAAACTGTTTCTCAGCTAGCCTGCATGGGAAAAAGAACTTTCACAGGACGCTGCAGTAGCTGGAAAATTTCTGCTTCTAGCCTTTTTGTATCCACACCTGCCCATGGCAGGGGGGTTGGAACTAGATGATCTTTGAGGTCCCTTCCAATCCAAATCATTCTATGATTCTACTGTAGGCTTTGCAGAAATAACCCACAACTGTGTCAAAAGGTGGAGATGGAATCTCAGCCTTTGTCTGGTAAGAGACTTCACAGCAGTGGTGGTGTAATACCAATAACAAGTAGGCTAAGATGATCTTTAAGGCCCTTTCCAACCCAAACCATCAGATGAAGACACTTCAGAAGGATTTAGTTAACATTTCTGATGTACAAATGACATTGAACACATACAAAATCAGGCACTTCTGAAAATAAACCTATTAGCTATCCAAACAAACAAAAAAGCTGAGATGTGTTTTTTTGCCTAAAGTCACTGCCTTTCCCTGATACAAATCCCCTCTTGCCTCATTTGGTTGGAAATTGAAATCATAAGGTGCCAGGTACCGCACCACACAGGAACTCAGAGGGCTGACACGACTGCCTGCACTGCAAGTAACAGCAATGAAAATCAGATGCACGGTTGTGTACATATGGTTTGGGGCACATAGCTTGGAAATTTTTAGAAGACAACATCCTAAATATGCTGTGGGCTTAATGAGAAAAGCAAAATAATTAGCGTAGCTCATGCACTGATGTAGATTTACATGAGGGAGATGGGAGGTAAGTCTGCAAGCTACTCTCCCGTTCCTCGGAACTGACACTGATACATTTTAAAAGGTTTGGCTGAATTCCTATATTGTTGTTCTGGCATAACTTCTCTTAATGCAAATAGAAATTTAATGTGATTTTTAAAAGGTTAGTGAGCCTTCTTAACACATACCTCCTTTAGTCCCATCTAAATACGTGTGTTATTTCTGAATAATTCCTTATTTTTTAATTCTGATTTAGTTAGAATTTTTTTCCCCTGGTGCAGAAGAATATTGAGCAGACTGAAGATGGTATTTGGTGCAATAGATCAGAGAAAAGACACACTTGGGTGGTGTGCATTTCTGAGTCAAGTTGTTCCAGTGACACATTTTAGTGGGAGAATATAAGAATCGAGTTGAAAAATGGAGGGGTATATATTATGTATTTGTGAAGGATCCTGATGAAATCCTAGATGGAATTGTTAGTTAAACTCAGCATCTGTCACATTCAGAGTAGATGCTCCTGTGGCTGTTTCTGAAAGTCAAGGAGCTTGGAAAGGGTCTTGTTCTTACTGGGCACGTTGATCTCCAAGTGTCACAAAAAACTCTCTGTTCCCATATAGTTTAAAAATGTGGTTTTGAAAACAATTCTAGGAACATCTGTATAACGTTTAGAACACCTGAATTGCCACCGTGTCAAATGATGAGTGTATAACCACTAAATAACAGGCTCAACATCCCCCAGCAAATACACTAAAGAGTTTCTTTTTAAAGGCATCTTATAAATCGGCACAAAACAATCTAATGAGTCTTTCACTGGAATATCCACCTACGGTACCGCCTTGGAATAGCCCCAATAATCAGAAATCATAGAATCATAGAATCATAGAATGGTTAGGGCTGGAAGGGACCTTCAAAGGTCATCTAGTCCAACCCCCCTGCAAGGAACAGGGATATCTCCAACTAGATCAGGTTGCTCAGGGCCTCGTCCAACCTGGCCTTGAACGTCTCCAGGGATGGAGCATCCACCACCTCTCTGGGCAACCTGTTCCAGTGTTCTACAACTCTCATGGTAAAAAATTTTTTCCTAATATCCAATCTGAATCTACCTCCTTCTATTTTAAAACCATTACCCCTTGTCCTATCACAACAGGCCCTCCTGAACAGCCTCTCCCCATCTTTCCTGTAGGCCCCCTTGAGGTACTGGAAGACCGCTATAAGGTCACCCCGGAGCCTCCTCTTCTCCAGGCTGAACAGCCCCAACTCTTTCAGCCTGTCCTCATAGGAAAGGTGCTCCAGCCCTCTTATCATCTTCGTGGCCCTCCTCTGGACCCTCTCCAACTGGTCCATGTCCTTCTTATGTTGGGGGCTCCAGAACTGGACGCAGTACTCCAGGTGAGGTCTCACGAGGGCAGAGTAGAGGGGAAGAATCACCTCTCTCGACCTACTGGCCACGCTCCTCTTGATGCAGCCCAGGACGCGGTTGGCCTTCTGGGCCGCAAGAGCACATTGCCGGCTCATATTGAGCTTCTCGTCCACCAGTACGCCCAAGTCCTTCTCCTCAGGGCTGCTCTCGATCCATTCTCCGCCCAGTCTGTATTTGTGCCTGGGATTGCCACGACCCAGATGTAGGACCTTGCATTTGGCCTGGTTAAACTTCATGAGGTTGGTACGGGCCCACCTCTCCAGCCTGTCGAGGTCCCTCTGGATGGCATCCCTCCCTTCCAGCGTGTCGACGGCACCACACAGCTTGGTGTCATCGGCGAACTTGCTGAGGGTGCACTCCATGCCACTGTCCACGTCACCGACAAAGATGTTGATAATATTTCAGCACTCTCAATCTCATCTGTGATAGTTTGATGTGGGGGGGGTGTTCTGGTGGCAGGAGAGGGGATTTGCTCCCTGTGCCACCAGATCTGAGTCCCATTCCCCTCGGGGGGGTTGAGCCAAATCTGCGCCTCTGCGAATTGCCCTATTTAAGTTGAGACAAAGGGACGGGAAAAGGTCTTTTGCCCAGGAGCGAGGAGAGGGGAGGAGGGCGCTGCCCTCGCTCCCGGCCGGGCTGCTTCCCGGGCTGGGCCGGCGCCATGTGCTCAAGATGGCGCCGGGGGAGCCGCATGGGGGACTGGGGAAGCACTCTGCTCCCGGGGTGCTCGCTGGGCCGAGCTCCCCTAGAGAGGATTAAGATCTAAGAGAAAACAACCACAATGACCAGGTCAGTCAAGATGGAGCAGGAGGAGGTGTACTGGAGCTGAGGTTTCCCTTGCAATCGGTGTGAAGATGGCAGGCGGCCCCCCTGCAGCCAGGATGTACTCGGCAGAGCAGAGACCCACTCATGGCCCGTGGAGAAACCCATGTCGGGGAAGAGATGCCTGAGCCCAGGAGAGGTCGTGGAGCAGGGGATGCACGACGAGGTACTGTTAATAATGGGCATGGAATGCACGACGAGGTCGTGGAGGCATCTGGAGCCCGTGGGACGACCCACGCCGACGCGAGTGGCAGCAGCTCCCTAAGAGGCCGAGACTGGTAAAGCCCGAACTGGTGCAATCCATGGGGAAGGATTGCAATCCTGCGGGCAGGACTTACACTGGAAAAGTTTGGGGATTTTTTTCCTCGTGTGTAGGGGATCCACCGAAGCAAGGGAAAAATGGTGTAAGGACGACTCCTCCTTTAAGTAAGGAGCGGCAGTTAACAACATGGATGAACTGACCTGCACTCCCCCATTCCCTGTCTCCCTGCGCCACCGGGGGGAGGTAGAGCCAGGAACGAAAGGAAATAGGGGGTGGGGAGGTGTTGTTTTAAGATCTGGCCTTGTTTTCTCTTTCTCCTCTCAAGTAACCGGTTTCGTTCCCTTGTGTCTCTTGTTAAGTAACTGTTAATAAATTGTTTTTGTTTTAAGAAGAAAGCCGGAGTCATGTTTTGCCCGGGACCATGGTTGGTGGGTGCTCCCTCTCGGTTCTTGTCTCGACCCTCAGTCCAAAAACCACGACATCAGCTATTGAAGCTGGGAAAAAAAAACCTGTGCTGTGAGTATCCCGCAGTTTGTACTTGTGCCCAATGCTTTGAATCCAAATAGAATTTTTCTTGGTAGTTTTGCTGAGTCTGTATTTAAAAGCTACAATAATCCCATCACAACAGGAGCAAGTGGTGGAAGAAAACAAGCTAGAGAATGCTATTGGTGAGGGCTTAGATTCAAGGACTTGAGGAAAAAAGGCAAATCCTTTGCCTTCAGCAAACTGATTTTTGGGAAATTTGTGTTTCCGGAAAGAGGAGCATCATCAGCTAAAAGACCCCCAAAAGCCCAAATATATAAATATTTTAATTTATATATTTGTAAATACATACTAAATATATATTTATATTCAGTAGTAATATATAAATATATGCAAATATATTTTTATATTAAATATACTGCTTATATTTAAGCACTATCAATAGCTGCCAGCTGTGCGCGCAGCTTGGAAACTGTCTTTGTAAAGCTCAGCACTCTTTTTCTGGATTTTTCTCCTTAAAAATTTCCTTTTTAAATTTAATTTATCAGAACCTGAAGCTTGAACAGTGGTAGATGATGTGTTACGAGGATGGCAAGTGAGGAGATACTTATTTAAGAAATATAAATATTTATGGATTCTGCGCCGTGGTATATCTCCTATAGGTTTTGGTATCCGCCTTTTGCTGTTATTATTCTTTAAACACTTTCCAGAGGTGAGAAAAATAACTTATTTTGTATGCCTGAAGAATCTGAAGCGCTGAGATAGTGATAGCTGGTAGAACTTAATTTTGAAAGCAATTAATGAGGCCGCATTTTGATGAGCCTTTTTTACACAGTGTTGTGAACTGGGCTGTTTCATGATGCCACTGTTCTCAGGCTGCTGGAGGGGATAAAAAGAAAGCAGAACCTAAGAAAATGAATTTAAGAATAGCAGCAGCCCAAATAAGAAACATTCTATACATCAGTTTGCATTTATTTTATCCTCACAGGTATTTTTGAAGCAAAAAAAAGGACAACTCCTTCAAAGTTCTAGTACAGAAAGGATTCATGAGGTTAGAAATTTCTGCCACAGTCTTATAACTCATCAGCCTCCTTTCGTTCTCTTCTGCTTTAGTGTTCTGTTTCCCACTTGCTTTGCAAGAATGCAAAATGGGGTCTATAATAAGTAGGCAAGGTTTTCTTTTTCTTTTTGTGGGATAACTTGCTTTCTACATCAAATAATTTTGGAATATTAATAGCCTTTTGTAACTCTTGGATAATATCAGAATAGGGAAGAATGCATAGGAGAATAGTTTGTGTCCTGGGGTTGAAATTTAATGAATACCGCTATGAGCTTTGTCTGTTTAATGACTTATATGTAGGTGTAAAAATGACATAAATGTGTGTGCAATATTTTTATCTTGGTGAAAATCCAGGGATTTTATTCCTAGCATCAATTATGGTATTGGCCAAAACATAGAAAAACTTAGATTTTTGTCCCACAAGTAAGTACGGATTCTAAAAGATCTTCTGGAAATCCCTTTCTGAGTTTTCATGACTTGTAATAGATGAAACTTTAATAGAAGGCACTTAGGTTCTGGTTTGTGCTTGGATGAAGTCAGAGTCTCTCAGGAAAGACTTATCCAGACTGGTGAAAACGCCACAACAGCGCTGACTCAGCATTTCTGCTCATGAGGCTGAAAATAGAATCATAGAATGGTTAGGGTTGGAAGGGGCCTTAAAGATCATCTAGTTCCAACCCCCCTGCCATGGACGGAGAAATCCTCCACTACACCAGGTTGCTCAAAGCCTCATCCAACCTGGCCTTGAACACTTCCAGGGATGGGGCATCCACAACTTCTCCGGGCAACCTGTTCCAGTGCCTCACCACCCTCAATGTAAAAAATACAGAAGAACAGACAACCCAAGAGGCTGAGATAGAGTTGAACCTTACTCACAACTCGAACACTAGAACTGCTTCACTTCTGTCTTTGAGGAATGATGTATTTTCAATTTAAAATTCCGGGTTTTGGAAGGAATCAAAACTCAGCCCTTTGATCATGGGAGTCCTGTGGAGTTTGAGGAGCCATAGCAACAATCTGGATCTGTTCATAATCTGTTGGCAAAGGCAGAGTAGTGTGATTTAATTTAACTTCTAACGACCATAGATGTTCGTTTGTACATCTTGAGTGGTTTGACCAGGGTGCTGAGATGTAAATTACGCTAGTTCCTAAATGCCTGAATGGCTTTCTCCTTATTGTAATCAATAATTTATGATATTTTGTTACATGGAGATGGCTTAATTAAGTGAACTTGAACAGCTGTTGACTTTCCCCTCTGTTAAGAGTAGTTGTGCTTTCTCCTCCTCTTCTTCCTCCTCCCCAGAGGAGATGCCCACTGCAACATAGCACTTGTAGTCATGGCTTTACATATCGCTGGATGGTCAAAATCTCCAGCAGCTTAGTGTGTTCTTTGTACGGTTAATGCTTAGTTTAAAAACATATTGATTAAAGCTTCACAGTGCTGTTAATTTTGCTGTTTGCCATCTATGTTGTGACTTCCAGAGACAGAACTAAAGGATGTGCTGTTAAATTTGCCACTTTAGCAACACATTCTTTTTAATGGCTTGAAAGGTGTCTAAAAAGAGTCCAGAATGGAAAAACCACAGCTTTGCAAGAGACATTGCAATGAAATATCTTTGAAAGGCGGCTTTTGTAGAGTGATCCAAAAGGTTCTGCAAACCAGACCATGCAGAGGAGTCGTTTATTATTAGTTTCAATCTGCTGAAGAGCTTGGCACGGTCTAAGGAGTAAACTCTCACCTTGCAACTCCCCCATATACATCTCTCCTGCAAATCTGATTCTTTGAGAGCTGGACACCTTTTCACTTCTGCAAATGCAGCCTTTGTGCATGTTTTGGAACTTTTTTCTCCTGTGTATTTTTTCCAGCTCTCTCGGACTGTGGAGGATTAACTCAAAAAGAGCTTTCAGTCAAAATGAGTTTCTGAAGGAAACCGCTGTGCGTAATAGCCTCCAGCAGCCTGGGAGAACGGAACAATCAATCACTACTGCAACAAATGGTTTATTTAGTGCTCATCACAACAAAGCTCTCCCTGGGCACTTGACAAAACTTCCTTGTTTATAGCACAGGGAAAGCTGGGAGATATGCATATGAATTCATGTAAATCGCCATCTCCTTTTTGAAGCAGCTGTTTGCAACAACTGTTCTGCTAAATTGGTCCCTCTCTTGAATTTGTCAAGTTTAAAAGAGGAAGTGGATCAGAGGTCTTTTTTCGAGCTTTTCAATATGTTTGGAGTTGAGTGTGTCCTGGTGTTAGAGGCTGAAGTGAGCCTAACTGGAGAGCAGTGGCAAAAACGCCCTATTGTAACTGGCCCAGAAGCACCGTGCATCCTTGGCATAGATTATCTTAAGAGAGGGTATTACAAGGACCCAAAAGGGTATCGGTGGGCTTTTGGCATAGCTGCCATAGAGACAGAAGAAGGCAGACAGCTGTCTACTTTGCCTGGTCTCTCAACGGACCCTTCTGCTGTGGGATTACTGAGGGTCGAAGAACAACAGGTGCCAATTGCTACTACAACAGTGCACCGACGGCAATATCGTACCAACCGAGACTCTCTAATTCCTATCCGTTAGTTGATTCGTCAACTGGAGAGTCAAGGAGTCATCACAGTGACCCGCTCACCTTTTAACAACCCTATATGGCCTGTGCGTAAGTCCAATGGCGAGTGGAGGCTGACAGTACACTATCGTGGCTTGAATGAAGTTACACCACCATTGAGTGCTGCCGTGCCAGATATGCTGGAACTTCAGTATGAACTGGAGTCAAAGGCAGCCAAGTGGTACGCTACAATTGATATCGCTAATGCGTTTTTCTCAATTCCTTTGGCACTGGAATGCAGGCCATAGTTTGCTTTCACTTGGAGGGGCATCTAGTATACCTGGAATCGACTGCCCCAGGGGTGGAAACACAGCCCCACTGTTTGCCATGGACTGATCCAGACCACACTGGAACAGGGTGAAGCCCCAGAACATTTGCAATACATTGATGACATCATTGTATGGGGCAACACAGCAGAAGAAGTTTTTGAGAAAGGTGAAAAGATAATCCAAATCCTTCTGAAAGCAGGCTTTGCCATAAAACAGAGTAAGGTCAAGGGACCTGCACAGGACATTCAGGTTTTGGGAATAAAATGGCAAGATGGGCGTCGTCAGATTCCGATGGACGTGATTAATAAAATAGCAGCTATGTCCCCACCAACCAACAAAAAGGAAGCACAAGCTTTCTTAGGCATTGTGGGTTTCTGGCGAATGCATATTCCAGATTACAGCCAGATTGTAAAACCCCTCTATCAAATAACTCGAAAGAAGAATAATTTTGAATGGGGCCCAGAGCAAAAACAAGCCTTTGAAAAAATTAAACAAGAAATAGTTCATGCGGTAGCCCTGGGACCAGTCCGGACAGGACAAGATGTCAAAAACGTGCTCTACACTGCAGCCGGGGAGAATGGTCTGTTGCAGTGCCCTACTGTGGACGGCCCAGAGTCATGAACATACACCAATATGGTTAAAAGATCATGCTCCGTTTATTACAAACAGCACACAGGTTATATAGCGGAATGTGGCGTGACACGACTACATACTACAATTGGCTTGCTTAGCATAAACACACTCTCGTGGGCTATAGTGATAGGGCAGCGCTAGCAGAACACAGGTAACAAGCTCATCCCTTCAGTCTCCTCATTGCGGTCATCGGAGAGGCATCCAGGAGGCGTGCATCTTGGCAGGCTATCAGTCTACGTTTCCTTTTAAGGCCATTGAGATAACTTGAAGGACAAAAGTAATCTAGTTGGTAACCTTGTGCTCTGGGGCCCAAGCAGGGATTGTCCATACCCGAGAGAATGTTATGACCAGTCTCGGAGAGGAACTCCTCCACACTTCCCCCTTTTTGTTTTTGGACAATCCATAGTCCTGGCATTGCTTTAAGGAGGACCCGAGAGGCACACTTCAGGACACACCCTGCTAAGAGAATCATAAACAGCAATGCAACTAATATCGTTATGCCTTGTATGATTAATCCTTTTATCCAACCTGGTATGTTCCAACTACCAAACCAGTTTGAGAACCGGTCATCTCGTGTCGTGATATGATGCATGTTACTTTGAAGGTTTTCAAGTTGCTTATGAATGCTTTGAGAGTGGTCAGGTAGGTCCATACAGCACATGCCTTCAAAGTCAGTACAACCATGGCCTTGAGCTAACAATAAAAAATCAATAGCAGTGCAATTTTGCAATACAGCATGCTGGATATCATCTACATCAAGCAATAGAGAGGTGAGAATATCAGAGGTAAGATTAAATTGTTTCAATGCCCAACAAGCAAGCTTAGCCAACTGACTATTAGCATTGCTGTCAGAAGCTCCTAGAAGGAAGACAGATAGTGCTGCTATTTCAGCTGGATTCAGCAGCTGCACGTTGTCATTACAAGTACTGTCAAACTCTTTCATGCTCCTCTTACCTCGGCTTGTTCGGGTTGTTCGTTCAGCTTGAAAATCATGAATGCTAGGGGCAAAGAGAGTTAGGCAACCCAAATAGCCAGGACCACCGATAGGTCCTTGTGGAATTCCAGGCCAGGCACGATCTTCACAGATCAGAAAAATTCCGGGGGGCAGGAGCGTATCATGTGTAAATACTTTCCCAATGAGCGCTCCAGTTTTTACATTTCCCCACATTGATGTGCCGGACACATTGAAACGCGGTTTATCTTGGAAGAAGAAACTGCGTCCTAATTTAGTCTAATAGGCTTGCTTCAGCGTTTGGAACCAAACCACTCCAGAGCCAGTTACAAGTTGCATGGGAGGGCGAATGATTTTACATATCGCGTCGTGGCTCATCGACTGGTTCCATAAGCCAGAAACATTTTTCCATGTCCCTGGTAACAAGCTACCTAAAAGATCAAGTTCCTGCAGTCCTGCAGGGATGGTCACATTGAGTGATCTAATCAAGGCGGCTTGGACTTCCGATCCCACATCGAAAGGCCAATCCCACCCACTGCAGATCCGTCTCATGCCACTGGGTTGTTGGTATGAGAGGGCAAAGGCATTGACGAATCTTTGAAACTCTGTAATGTTAGTGCTATTATTTGGCCAAAAGTATTGGCACACCAATAAGGCACGTGCGAAATGGGTCAGAGGTACTTTGCATAGATAAACAGAACTGCGAGACGTTGGTTTTGTTAGCCCAAGTGACCCAACTTATTCAGTGTAGTTAACGTCTGTGCCACTTCAACTCCTGGTGCAAATATTGAAGCTGCAATGATTTTAACTGGTTTCCCAAATTCTGCTCTGGAATTGCACTAGCTATCATAAGCGTGCGTGCTTTGCCTATTCCAGGTGTGTCTATGACTTAGGATCATGGTGGTGTTAGGTAAATACATTCCTAAGGTCTCTATAGTACATAGATCTCCCCTTATATGCGAAGGAATACCCTAAGCTCTACTATAGCCCTACAGAAGCAGTTACTAGCGTTTTGTTTCGGTACAGCCTTGCAGAAGCAGTTACTAGCATATTGTTTCCCTTTCTGTGAGTCTTACCATCTCGACTATGCCCAAGATTCCGCTGAGCAGGAGGGTAACAATCAGCAGGGTCATCGCAGAGAAGAGAGGCAGGCACAGCACCTTCAGGGCGTCCCCTGTTTATCCACACAGTGTGCTCTGCAGCCTCCCTCAGCTCCGCTCTGAGCCATCTCTTTTCACCCTCAACAGAGTCTATGACAAAGGCACTGACACGGCGTTGCCGCACGCGTGGCCAGTGCGTGCAACAAGGCTGCCCAGTATGTGCTCTGCCGGCTAACAGCGGTTTTTGCGAATCGCAACATGTTGTTCAGTAACAATCCTCCTAGCTTCTCTTTTCAAAGTTACGTGCTCACAATTAGGTCCAGTCAGTAATTCTTTGTCATTAATTTGGTACCAGTTAATTCTTTTCCTTCCAGTAGCTACGGGTGGAATCCATACACCTTCCGATCGGAGAAAACACACAAAGCATATATACAAGCAACTTTCACACACATACTATACCTAACAATGAGAAACATAAGAACAGTTGATATATTAACATGAAATCTTCTATTACGAGTCTGTCCATTTGAACCATTCTCCTCATTCGGTGTTTCTGTGATCTCTGCTTGCTCTGCTAATTCTTGGATCTTCCTTTCTCTATTTGTAGTTTCAAAAGTCCTGGCTGGCTTTACATTTCTTGCTGGTAACCAGTACGGACCTGTGGGAAAGAGAACACGAGCATACCCTCTTCCCCATGCAAGCAGAGACACAGGGCCATCCCATGAGTTGAGCCCAGTTTCTTATAACATGCTGTTGATTTTTCTGCAAAAATGGCACTGGGTTTAAAATTGTGATCCACAGCCGTAGTATGTTGCCTAGAAGCAGACAAATTAAGAAAATTTAAAACATATGTGGCTTTGTCCAAGGATTCTTGCTGGGAAATATATGGAAGACTCCCCCTTTTTTGTTTATCAAGCATTTGTTTTAGCATTAAATGAGTTCGTTCAATAACAGCTTGTCCCGTAGGCAAATGAGGGATACCGGTAGTGTGAGTCACTCCCTGATCCTGTAAAAAGGTACCATACTGGATCACTGTCTGTCCCGATTTTCTTTGGTACTCCCATGGTTTTCTCCAGTGTGAGCAGTAGCAACAACAAAGGCAGAAAATATATCAACAGGTATATGTACATATTTAGATCGAAGAAACGATTGAATATAAGTAATATCAGTTTGCCATAATTCATTGACACATAAACCTTTTGGATTTACTCCTGCTGGATTATTTGAAGGCACAATACGCTGACGGTCAGGGCGGGCGTGTACAATCTGCTGAGCTTGATCTGCTGTTGGACCTGATGGGAAGTATCATCAACCACCAATTGACAAACTGTAGGACTAATCATCATTCCTTGAGGCAGTACAATCCAATGATATTGTTGCGTGGGTTGTTCATCGTTAAGTACTGGAACTGAAAAGGCAAATCTAGGACAATCGTTAGGGTGTAAATAAATAAAAAAGTAAAAAAGGTAGAAAAACCCAGTCTTTTAAATCAATCACCATCAAATGCTAACATTCTGGAATCATAGTAGGATTTGATACACCCGGTTGTAATGCACCCATTGGTGAAATGATTGCATTAATAACTCTTAAAACTTTTAACGTAAATCTCCATTTTCCTGATTTCTTTGGGTTAGCAAATATTGGAGTAATCCATAGGGTAGTGGAGGGAATTATATGTCCTAATTTGAGCTGTTCATCGCCTAATTTTTGAGCCCACATTCTGACACCCTTTATTAAATCTGCAATTGTTTTTGCCCGATTTCTGATAGGATCAGGAGCTTGCCTGTGCAAAAAGTATTCATTTGATTCATGTCAATATGGGACAATGGATGTGCAAATAGATTGCGAGGAGTAGGGTGTGCTATTCAAGATAAGTGATTGTCTTAGTTTAAGATCTCTGTGAAATGCAAAAACGTAAACCTTCGAAATGCCTCATGATGCTGCGAACCACCAGTGATACACAGAATGCTCTGTCACTACAGAGCAGAGAACTCTGGTGACAGTTCATCATGATGCAAAACGAAATAAAACGAAATTGTAAAAAGGTAGAAAAGGATGGAGAGCATAGATGCTGGAAAGCACTCTTTAGATGGTCACCTTCCGCTTCAGGATTTTTCAGCCATTTAAAACATCCTGTTATAACACTGCCAATAGCTACAGCTGCCCCAATATTGTCACCAACACTGCTGTATACATGGGCTTGGCACGTGGTTAAGAGGATATCTTCAATTACTAACTGGAATAGCAAGACATCTGCAGCAGCTGGATTTTCTGTTTGTCTCTGAACTGCTGCTTGCAGCCGATCAAGGAAATGTTCATAAGGTTCCTGTGCTCCCTGCCGAATGGAAGCAAAGGAAGCCTCCCCTGTCCCAAAAAATCAGGGACACGTCTTAATGCTCTCATAGCCAATTCAGTCAGTTGTTGGAAAGCCACTTGCTGTAACCCTGCCTGTGCCTGATTTTGACATGTGTGACATTTTATTCATCCCAAAATGTTTAGCTCTCGATTTAAGAAATTTAACACCTATAACACTTTAGCTATTGTTTCTTTGGGAGATTTCCCTGTCATTCCCCCTTTTTGTTTTAAAGGCATATTCTCCAAAGTACCATGTGCATATTCTATGATCGGTTGCTCAGTAGGATTGTACGGAATACCAGTAACATGCTCAATACCTCATGATGACAAAAATACATACGTCTGATAAGAAGTGTATGCCAAAGTTCCTGCAAGCGTAAACCACGAGGATTAACACCATTCATTGGTGGCATGATCATATTTTAACAGCTAGTACACAATTGTACGATTGAGCGGGCTTGTTGTCGTGTTAAACCAAATTGTCACCTAATAGCATCAGCATTCTGATGGTAGCAGTCATGCAAGATTTTGCCTGCATTAACGAGTTTGGTACCAGAGCTACACTCGTGAGAGGCTCAGCTCGCCTGTTCCCTTCTGCTATAGGCCTTGGAAGCGTGGTGTGCGCTCGCAGATGTACTATGGAATATGCATGTTTACGGTTTTGCAATACTGATATTAACTGTTCAAATTGCTGGAACAAAGGAGGATTAGTTATTTCCCGCGATGTCGATCGAGACGATCTAAGTTAAAATGTGCTGTCTCGTCGTAAAACTCGGGCCACGGGCAGCGGCGAGGCGGCCGCTCTCCAGGCTCGGCCTGCGGCGGGGGGGGGGGGGGGGGGGGGGGGGGGGGAAGCGGCGGCGGCGGGGTCCAGCCCGGCCTCGCCTCAGCCGGGCGGGGGGGCGGGGGGGCGGGGTGGGGACGACGACCCAGCCGCCCTGTGCCGGCCGCCCCGCTTGTTGTAGCTGTTGCTGTCGTTGTTGTCGTTGTCGCGGCTCCGGCCGCTTGCGCTCCGTAACTGCTGCCGACCCCTCCCGCCGAGGACCATCAGCTGCAAAAGAACTGGCACGCCAGAGGAGGGCAAAGCAGGGTTAAGTTTTGGGTGGCAGGACGCTCTTCCTTGGCCCGACGACAGCGATGACAAAGCCGTACAGTCACCACCCCCCGAGTTCCCTTGGGCTGGCACTTCCGCTTTGTGCCCAGTTGGCGCTGGAGGGGCGGCGGGCACTTCCTCTGCTGTCCCTGAGCAGGCTGGGGGCCCCTTAGGCTCTTTAGACTCAGTTTTTTGTTCTGACACAGTTTCTCCCAGCCCCTCGGCTTGTTTCCACACCTCAGTGATAGTAGAACAGGTGGGAGCTCGCATGCCTTTTGTTGGGTGTAAATGTCCGACCCCAAAGAACTGCGCAATACGGGAGGGTGGCGGCGGCTCGTGCAGCTCGCCAGAGGTGTTATCCGGCTGCAGGGCTTCTATGGCCGCAGCAGCAACTTTTCGCTCAGCTTTGATCTCCCGTAAGGTGTTAATTACGACACGCCACGTCTGTCCCACTTCTTTTGCTGTTTTTTTCCTCTTTTCCTCCCGCTAAGGTGGTCTCCCAGAGATGTTCCCCCACTTCACGCCATTCGTCAACATTAAAGAGTAGCGGACAGGTTTTACAATGTCCATTTGCTTTCGCCCACTTAATGAGGCTTTCTATTTCCTTAGGGTTAACCGTTTCTCCTCTCTTAGAGAGTATACTGGTTAACAGCTTGATTGCCGCCTCCGTTTCCATCGCGGTCTTACCTTGCAGGGGTTCGCTCGGCCGCTGCGAAACTTTCCAGGCTCCGGCGATTCTCTTCGTCCCGTGCCCTTCCCTGCTGCACGTCCACAGGCTCCCAATACCGTATTCACGAAGCTACGGAGACTTCCGCATTTAAGCAATTTTTCCGCATTTAAGCGACTTTTTCCGCATTTAAGCGATTCCAGGGTCCCTGCTCATGCGCCACTTGTTGCAGTGCCCTACTGTGGACGGCCCAGAGTCATGAACATACACCAATATGGTTAAAAGATCATGCTCCGTTTATTACAAACAGCACACAGGTTATATAGCGGAATGTGGCGTGACACGACTACATACTACAATTGGCTTGCTTAGCATAAACACACTCTCGTGGGCTATAGTGATAGGGCAGCGCTAGCAGAACACAGGTAACAAGCTCATCCCTTCAGTCTCCTCATTGCGGTCATCGGAGAGGCATCCAGGAGGCGTGCATCTTGGCAGGCTATCAGTCTACGTTTCCTTTTAAGGCCATTGAGATAACTTGAAGGACAAAAGTAATCTAGTTGGTAACCTTGTGCTCTGGGGCCCAAGCAGGGATTGTCCATACCCGAGAGAATGTTATGACCAGTCTCGGAGAGGAACTCCTCCACAATGGTCCTACCTGGAGTCTCTGGCAAAAAGCGCCAGGGGAGACGTGCGGTCGACCTCTTGGGTTTTGGAGTCGAGGATACAAAGGATCCGAAGCCAACTATACTCCAACTGAAAAAGAGATACTGGCAGCATATGAAGGAGTCCGAGCTGCTTCTGAAGTGATTGGTACGGAAGCACAGTTGCTCCTGGCACCCCGATTGCCAGTGCTCGGCTGGATGTTCAAAGGGAGCGTCCCGTCTACACACCACGCAACTGATGCCACATGGAGCAAGTGGATCGCACTGATCACACAAAGAGCTCGAATAGGAAACCTCAATCGCCCAGGAATTTTGGAAGTGATTACTAACTGGACTGAAGGTAAAGACTTTGGAATGTCACCAGAGGAGGAGGAGGTGACGCGTGCTGAGGAGGCTCCACCTTATAATGAACTATCAGACAATGAGAAGAAATACGCTCTGTTTACTGACGGATCCTGTCGCCTTGTAGGAAAACATCAAAAATGGAAAGCTGCTGTATGGAGTCCTACTTGACGGGTCGCAGAAGCTACCAAAGGAGAAGGCGAATCAAGTCAGTTTGCAGAGGTGAAAGCCATCCAACTGGCTTTAGACATCGCCGAATGAGAAAAGTGGCCAATGCTCTATTTCTATACCGACTCATGGATGGTAGCAAATGCCCTGTGGGGATGGCTACGGCAATGGAAGCAGAGCAACTGGCAACGCAGAGGTAAACCCATCTGGGCTGCCCCGTTGTGGAAAGACATTGCTGCTCGAGTAGAGAAGCTGGTTGTAAAAGTACGACATGTAGATGCCCATGTACCCAAGAGTTGGGCCACGGAAGAACATCAAAACAATCAACAGGTGGATCAGGCCGCCAAGATTAAAATGGCTCAGGTGGATCTGGACTGGCAACATAAAGGTGAAAAATTTCTAGCTCGTTGGGCCCATGATGCCTCAGGCCATCAAGGAAGGGATGCCACATACAAATGGGCTCGTGACCGAGGGGTGGACCTAACTATGGACACTATTGCAGAGGTGATCCATGAATGTGAAACGTGCTGCAATCAAGCAAGCCAAGTGGTTAAAACCTCTTTGGTATGGAGGGCGTTGGCTGAAATATAAGTATGGAGAGGCTTGGCAAATTGATTATATCACACTTCCACAAACTCGCAGTGGCAAGCGTTACGTGCTCACAATGGTGGAAGCAGCCACTGGATGGCTGGAAACCTATGCTGTGCCCCATGCCACTGCCCGGAACACTATCTTGAGCCTTGAAAAGCAAGTCTTGTGGCGGCATGGCACCCCAGAAAGAATTGAGTCAGACAACGGGACTCATTTCTTTAACAATCTTATAGACACTTGGGCCAAAGAGCATGGCATCGAGTGGGTATATCACATCCCCTATCATGCACCAGCTTCTGGGAAGATTGAATGATATAACGGACTGCTAAAAACCACACTGAAAGCAATGGGTGGTGGAACCTTTAAACATTGGGATACGCATTTAGCAAAAGCCACCTGGTTAGTCAACACTAGAGGATCTGCCAAGTGATATTAATTGCTGAATAACCCTGTCCCTGCATACCATCATTGCTATGGTTGTCACATTGTACTAATGCCATTATATTGAGAATCATCCAGGTTAATGAAGAATGAACTTCGGCAGAACTAGAACTGATTCCAAACACCCCGCAACTTCTTCGAGATCAACATCTTCACCCTGCAGAGGGCGGCCGGATACACCAACTACGAGCTCCAGACGCCACACGCAACAAAGACTACATGTCATCCGTTCTACCGACTGAGCGAATTCCACATCGTCTTTCCTGCCCTGAGAGACTGCTGTAACAGATGAGGACACATTTTGGAGGGATGACCCATGGATTAAGGGAATAGTATATATGTAAGGTTTGAGCATGACATGCATGGTATGGAATAAGGGGTGAATACTGTCCTGGTTTTAGCTGGGACAGAGTTAGCTCTTCTTTTTAGCAGCTAGAAGAGCTCCGTGTTTTGGTTTTACTCAGAGGCTCGCTCTGAGAAGAATGCTGATAGCGCACTGATGTTTATAGTTGGCACTGAGGTCTCAAGGACTTTTCAGCTTGCCGTGTTCTTGCCAGTGTGCAGGAGCAAAACAGTATAAGGGAGAGCATAGCTGGGATAAAGAGTCCACAACTCTCCTTACGATTTGTACTTGGACTTAAGATTGAGGGCCAAACTGGCCAATTAGTATTCCATATCATGCAGCGTCATGCCCAGTATAAAAGTGAGGGTCAGCCGGAAAGAAGGGCTTTTGCACTTTGGCTCTTTCTCCGCTTTTGCTCTTTTGCGCTTGCTGCGCTTTTGCTCTATTGCCTTTTTTTCCCTCTGTCTCCCAGTACTCCCACTCTCGGAGTACTATCTCTCTCTCCCTCCCTCTATTTCGGGGCCTCGCGTTTGTCCGGGATTGCAGCTTCGGGACGAGACAGGCTTCGCATACGAGGGGGTGGTGAGCATCTACACTGTGTATTAAATCATCTGTATTAAATTGTTCTTATCTCATCCCACGGGTATCCCATTTATCCTTTAATTCTCTCCCTCGTTCCTGGGGCTAGGGGAGGGTGAGTCAACGACTGTGGCGGGGGGGCGGTTTGGTTGCCGGAGCGGCCTAACCCACAACCCCTTGAGCCGACAAGGAGGGGTGCCATGCTTGACCTTGTGCTCACCAACAGGGAGGGACTGGTGGGCAATGTGAAACCTAAGGACAGCCTTGGCTGCAGTGACCACGACACAGTGGAGTTCAAGATCCATGGGGCAGCAAGGAAACTATTCAGCGAGCTCTGTACCCTAGACTTCAAGAAGGCGGACTTCGGCCTCTTCAAGGACCTGATGGGCAAAGTGCCGTGGGAGGCGGCCCTGGAGGGACGAGGGGCCCAGGAAAGTTGGTCCACATTCAAGGAGCACCTCCTCCAAGCTCAGCAGAGGTGCATCCCGATGAAGAACAAGTCGGGCAAAAAGACCAGGAAGCCTGCGTGGATGAGCAAGGAGCTCCTGGACCAACTGAAAATGAAGAGGATAGCCCATAGAGGGTGGAAGCGGAGACAGATAGCCTGGGAGGAATACAGAGAAGCTGTACGAGTGACCAGGGATCAGGTGAGGAAGGCTAAAGCCCTGAAGGAATTGAATTTGGCAAGGGATATAAAAAGCAATAAGAAATGCTTCTATAGGTATGTAGGGGACAAAAGGAAGTCCAAGGAGAATGTAGGCCCCCTCCGGAAGGATACTGGTGCTCTGGTCACCCGGGACATAGAGAAGGCTGAGTTACTCAATGACTTTTTTGCCTCAGTCTTCACTGACAAAGCCTCTTGTCTTACCGCCCAAGCTGTGGAAAGAACTAGCAGGGACTGTGAGAATGAACCACCGCCCACTGTACTTGAAGAGCAGGTTCGGGAACATCTGAGGAACTTGAAGGTGCACAAGTCCATGGGACCTGATGAGATCCATCCGCGGGTCCTGAAGGAACTGGCGGATGAAGTTGCCAAGCCACTGGCCATTATATTTGAGAAGTCGTGGCGGTCTGGCGAGGTCCCCGATGACTGGAAGAGAGGGAACATAACCCCCATTTTTAAAAAGGGGAACAAGGAGGACCCGGGCAACTACAGGCCGGTCAGCCTCACCTCTGTGCCTGGCAAGGTCATGGAGCAGATTCTCCTGGGAACCATGCTAAGGCACATGGAGAGCAAGGAGGTGGTGGGTGACAGCCAACATGGCTTCACCAAAGGCAGATCGTGCCTGACCAAATTGGTGGCCTTTTATGATGGGGTGACAGCATCGGTGGACAAGGGTCGACCAACGGATATCATCTACCTGGACTTGTGCAAAGCTTTTGACACTGTCCCGCACGACATTCTTCTCTCTAAACTAGAGAGGCATGGGTTTGATGGATGGACCACTCGGTGGATAAGGAATTGGCTCAATGGCCGCACTCAGAGAGTAGTGGTCAACGGCTCGATGTCCAAGTGGAGACCGGTCACGAGTGGTGTCCCTCAGGGGTCCGTGTTGGGCCCGGCCCTCTTCAACATCTTTGTCGGTGACGTGGACAGTGGCATGGAGTGCACCCTCAGCAAGTTCGCCAATGACACCAAGCTGTGTGGTGCCGTCGACACGCTGGAAGGGAGGGATGCCATCCAGAGGGACCTCGACAGGCTGGAGAGGTGGGCCCGTGCCAACCTCATGAAGTTTAACCAGACCAAGTGCAAGGTCCTACATCTGGGTCATGGCAATCCCAGGCACAAATACAGACTGGGCGGAGAATGGATCGAGAGCAGCCCTGAGGAGAAGGACTTGGGAGTACTGGTGGACGAGAAGCTCAATATGAGCCGGCAATGTGCTCTTGCAGCCCAGAAGGCCAACTGCGTCCTGGGCTGCATTAAGAGGAGCGTGGCCAGCAGGTCGAGGGAGGTGATTCTCCCCCTCTACTCTGCCCTTGTGAGACCTCACTTGGAGTATTGCGTCCAGTTCTGGAGTCCCCAACATAAGAAGGACATGGACCAGTTGGAGAGGGTCCAGAGGAGGGCCACGAAGATGATAAGAGGGCTGGAGCACCTTTCCTATGAGGACAGGCTGAAAGAGTTGGGGCTGTTCAGCCTGGAGAAGAGGAGGCTCCGGGGTGACCTTATAGCAGTCTTCCAGTACCTCAAGGGGGCCTACAAGAAAGATGGGGAGTGGCTGTTCAGGACGGCCAGTTGTGATAGGACAAGGGGTAATGGTTTTAAAATAGAGGGAGGTAGATTCAGGTTGGATATTAGGAAAAAATTTTTTACCATGAGAGTTGTAGAACACTGGAACAGGTTGCCCAGAGAGGTGGTGGATGCTCCATCCCTGGAGACGTTCAAGGCCAGGTTGGATGAGGCCCTGAGCAACCTGATCTAGTTGGAGATATCCCTGTTCCTTGCAGGGGGGTTGGACTAGATGACCTTTGAAGGTCCCTTCCAGCCCTAACCATTCTATGATTCTAACATAGTGATATGCCGGGAATGAGTTTGTAGGATCTAGCCTTGGGAAAGCACAGCACAAGCTATTTGTTCTCCTCTGCTTTTAGCTATTCTTTTCAAAACTGTGTTGTATTGCTCACAAACAGCATTGTTTTTCCAGCTGTGAGCCAGCCAGCCAAAATTTGTCAATGTGGTGTTTGGAAATGCTCAGAGAGGAGACAATGACATTAAAGGCGATTGAAGCGTGGAGTAAGGGAAAGAGTGGGTCTAACTGGATGGCAAACATCCTTTCCTGCTAAAGCACAGAGGGATTGTTATTGTCTGACTGTGAAAAATCTGTTTTGATTAAGTGATGTGTATTGTCACCAATTGAATCAAATCATCAGAGAATCACAGAATGGTTTGGGCTGGAAGGGACCATCAAGATCATCTAGTTCCAACCCCCTGCCATGGTCATGGACACCTTCCACTAGGAGGCATTAACCTGCCTCTTTTGCATCCTTACTGCAGCCATGTGTTTCCCTCTGACAATCTCTCTCGTTACAGTAATCATACATCGTCCTTGTTCGCTGTTTGAACTGCTGATGGACATCAGGCTTCTCCTGGGCAGAGGAACCGAAAGTCCTCTATTCCTTTCTCTGCTACATGGAATTCAGTTATGTGATGAGTCAGGACTCTTTGGTCCACTTCTCATCCAGACCTATTCCATTCCTCCTCCAGCCCCTTCACTTGCAGAAGAGAGCCTTTTTGGTGCTGTGTTAGCTTATTTGGATTATTTTACCAGACTTGGAAGCATGAGACATTGAAGGATCCTCCTTCTAGATTATATGCATGTATCCATGCTTTGCACAGCACTCTGTCCAACCCATCACGTGAAGGACAGAATGGGGAAAAGACATTTCACAACCAATTTTCACTTCATGCTGCAGTTTAGTCTAACCTCATCTAACAAGAGTGGTGGTGGCTGCATGCTCCTCTGCAAGGCACAGGAAACTTGAAGGACCACACAAATATATTTTTATGTAGACCAGGCTCAGACACGTGTGTATCAATAAGCAAATAAGACTCAATTAGTGCGCTTCAAAGATGAAAATAGACAAATATTTGAATACTGGGGTATAGTTGTTACTCTTGTGAATATCATCAGTAGATAAATAAAATCCAGGGCTAAAAAAAAAATAACCAGAGTATCATTATTTCGGTCATGTAAATGACAAGGAATGCCTTTCTGCACATGGGGACAAATTACAAGATTATAGAATCAAAGAATACTATTATTTGTAAACAGTGCTATTCTGAGAATTATAGGGGGGATTTTTTTGGCAATGTTTAATGGCTTAAACATATTTGATTGTTAGCTCAGTCCACTGGACAGGATAAATCAGAGTAGCCTTTCTACTAAATGACAGTGATGTTATGTGCACAGCATTGATTATCTTCTACTAATATTAACCACATTTAAAATACTGCAGAGGAAATAAGCATACAATTACATTTTTTTTCTGTGTTGGAGAGATTTTGGCTTTGTGTTCTCACAACAGATGGCTATTTTAATGCACTAGAGACTGCTCAGATGTGTGAAAATTGTTTATATTTTGGTTTGCTATGACATCCTTAATATTACAACAGTATCTCAGAATATCAGTCAAGGATTAGGATTGAAAGATCCACGTGCTTTAAACATCCAAATGAACGTTTACAATCTAAATATAGGAGTTAGCAGATCACAAAATGTTAGGGATCTAGTCTAATGTTAAGGATCATCTAGTCTAATCCCCCTGCCTGAGCAGGACCACCTAGATTAGATCACACAAGAACGCATCCAGGCGCATTTTGAACATCTCCAGAGAAGGAGACTCCACAACCTCTCTGGGAAGCCTGTTCCAGTGTTCTGTTACCCTTACTGGGAAGAAGTTCTTCCTCATGTTTAAGCAGAACCTCTTATGTTCCAACTTATATCCATTTCCCCTTGTCCTATCATTGGATGCCACTGAGAAGAGCCTGGCTCCATCCTCATGACAGTCACCCTTTACATATTTATAAAGGTTAATGAGGTTCCCCCCTCAGTCTCCTCTTCTCCAAGCTAAAGAGACCCAGCTCCCTCAGCCTTTCCTCATAAGGGAGATGCTCCACTCCCTTCATCATCTTTGTGGCCCTGCGCTGGACTCTCTCAAGCAGTTCCTTGTCCTTCTTGAACCGAGGGGCCCTGAACTGGACACAATATTCCAGATGCGGCCTCACCAGGGCAGAGTAGAGGGGGAGGAGAACCTCTCTCGACCTACTAACCACACCCCTTCTAATACACCCCAGGATGCCATTGGCCTTCTTGGCCACAAGGGCACATTGCTGGCTCATGGTCATCCTGCTGTCCACCAGGACCCCCAGGTCCCTTTCCCCTGTGCTGTTCCCCAGCAGTTCAGTCCCCAACTTGTACTGGTACATGGAGTTGTTCTTACCCAGATGCAAGACTCTACACTTGCCCTTGTTGTATTTCATTAAATTTCTCCCTGCCCAACTCTCCAGTCTGTCCAGGTCTCTCTGAATGGCAGCACAGCCTTCAGGTGTGTCAGCCACTCCTCCCAGTTTAGTGTCATCAGCAAACTTGCTGACCATGCACTCTATTCCCTCATTGATGAATATGTTGAACAATACTGGTCCCAGTATCGACCCTTGAGGGACTCCACTGGATACAGGCCTCCAACTGGACTCTGTCCCATTGACCACTACTCTCTGGCTTCTATACTTCAGCCAGTTCACAATCCACCTCACTACCCGATCATCCAGACCACACTTCCTCAGTTTAGCTGTGAGGATGCTGTGGGAGACTGTGTCAAATGCTTTACTGAAGTCAAGATAGACCACATCCACTGCTCTACCATCATCCACCCACTGGGTGATGTCCTCATAGAAGGCTATCAGGTTTGTCAAGCATGACTTCCCCTTAGTGAAGCCATGTTGACGGCCCCTAATGACCCTCTTATCCTTGATATGCCTAGAGACAGCACCAAGGATAAGTTGTTCCATTATCTTTCCAGGGATGGAGGTGAGGCTGACCGGTCTATAGTTACCTGGGTCTTCCTTCTTGCCCTTTTTGAAGACTGGAGTGACATTTGCTTTCCTCCAGTCCTCAGGCACCTCTCCTGTTCCCCATGAATTAGCCAAGATGATGGCGAGTGGCCTGGCAATGACATCCGCCAGCTCCCTCAGCACCCGTGGGTGCATCCCATCAGGACCCATGGATTTATTGATGGCCGAGTTGCTTAACTGGTCCCTAACCAAGTCCTCATCAACCAGGGTAGACTCCTCCTCTATCCTGACTTCCTCAGGAGCCTCAGGGTTCCGGGGCTCATCAGGATAGCCTCCAGCAGTATAGACTGAGGCAAAGAAGGCATTCAGTAACTCTGCCTTCTTCTTATCCTCTGTCACCAGGGCAGCCTCCTCATTCACCAGTGGGCCTACATTGCCTCTAGTGTTAGTGGATAGATGCAGTTAGGAAGTTGTGGAAAAGTATGAGACAACACAAACTTGATACACCAGTAGTCTTAACCACCATGTTTTTAGTTCAGTGTTTTGGAAAAGTGACTTTTCCTTTCATTTAAATATTTGTTGTTCAGCTGAACTGTGAATTTTTTGCATTTTGAACTTGATTTTTCTTGCTGGTGCTGCAGCAAGAGGAGTAAACAGATGCACACATCTTGTTTACATACAGCCATAATTCCTCTGTGGTGGGACTTATTATTTTAGGTTTAATAAGATTTTTATTAAAATTTCTTAAGAGGGATTTTCCGTATGTCTGCCTAACTGATTCAGAGTCAATTTTCGTGTCCTCCCCCTTTGCTGATTTCATGTTCTGAAGTTAAAGTAGCTGTGAGTGGCATTTCTTTGATTTTTTCAGTTAACATCTAGCTTAATAAATCTTTATTATTTATCTTGTCCTGTTTTTCAGTGTTAAAGGTTTTTATATGTCCCCATGAGATTTTTCTGAGAAAATCTGTATATCTTTTTAATTTCACGTTGCATATTAAGGCTGTAAAAACCAGAGTCCCTTAATTTTCCCATTTTTGCCGAGTGCCATTATTTAATTACTTTAGTATGTTGTGATGGTGGATCCTCTTGGACTTCCATTGTCTCTCTTTATGTGTAGGAACAAACACAAACCCACAAACCTCTTTTTGTAATGATAGCAGTGACTCCATAGCTTAATTTTTGTGCTTTGTTCTTTCCCTTCTCAAAGACCTTGGTAGGATGGAAGGACCACCAACCACACATTATCCATCAGAATTTTGTGCCACCCAGTCACATATAATACAAACAATATCTCCTGCAGCAAGATTCTATAGGTCTGCTCAAAAATATTGTGTCTTAGCAGGCATGGATTTCTATTTCACCCTCTGGGCTGGATTCTTAGTGGATGTACACAGGGGTAGACACTGATGTTGGAAGTAGACAAGACGACAGGGGCTGAGGATCTATTCTATAGACCTTGAAGGTTTTAAGACTCGTTCTCGAGCATCCCGTTGTATTATTTCCTACTCAACTGTTTATTTTTCAGCTTCCAAAATGTATACAACCCCAGCTGGAAGCGTTTTTACTTCCAGGGAAGGGAAGTAATGCCAAGGGAGGACAGTGGCCGGAGCTCATTAGCTGTGGCTGATCACCTCTCCAAAGAGATCAAATCCTGCTGAGAAGTAGAAATCTTTCAGGGGACAAAAGAGGAGAACATAAATAGAGCATTTAAGGTAAGAATCGAAACCGCCTGGCTACACCTCGAATTTTCTGTTCTTTTAAGAAATAGAAAAAGCCTAAAAAATACCGTGTTTTGCCTCCAGTTGTTCCCTTTTTTAGAAGTCGAGCTTCAGCTGTATTTTACTTCCAGTAGTGCATTTTGTGAAGATATCTGGCCTGTTCACTGGAGCTTAATTATTTTTCCTAACTGATTCTTAAATCTCCCTTTCTCCCTCCCGAGCTACCAGCTGACACTTAGGTGCATGCGGATTTTATTCATACCTTCCGTTATCACTCATTAATCATCAGTTTAGGCTGAACAGCTTGTTTCTCTTGTGCTGAGTCCTTCTCTAAGCGCTGTTAAGTGATTCATATCTTCAGCTGAGAAACTATTTCCATGGGAATAAACAAGAATTTTGCTGCAGCTGATATCGCAGAGATGGTCTTTTGGTTTCTGAACTTACGCCAGAGGTTTTTATTTAAATATCATGAATGATTTATCTTTTTCTGTTTGTGGCTCTGTATTTTTTTTAAAAGCCTGCTTCTCAAAGTACAGAATTACTTTTTCCTCTCTCATTTTACCCTAAGCAATTATTCATATTATGCACATTACCGTTGCTTTCTTGGTTCTTCTTCTGCTTTTACAGAACTCTCCCAAAGGAATTTTGCTTTAACACAGAATTTCTTACCTTTTTTTTAAATTAACAAAGTATTATTTAAACTTGACTTACAGCGAGGCACTTGATGTAGAGATCAAAGTAGGAGATTTTAAAGGCTGCCATTGAATTTTAATTCAATGATATAATAAATCCATCATCGCATACACAAAGAGTTGCAATGTTAAGTGCAGCAGAACTTGATTAATCTGGTCAGATGAATCTCAGGGTTTCAAATTTTGTGAAGTCTCTTGGCTTAATTCAGTAAAACTGCTAAAGTGCTTGGGGCTGAGTAAGTTTGTACCAAATGAGATCTTACCCTTTTTTTATTTCCCAAAAAAAATTGTTTTCAATCAAACTGGATAGATTTTAGGTGTTTTTCTTTAGCAACGGACAGAACCATGTTCTGTAAGTTTGTTATTACTTATTACATTTCTAATACATCACTGATACATTCAACATCCTTAAGAGCTTTTGATCTAAGGCCTTAAAACTACAGCAGGAGATGACCAAACCATGAGGGAACTTTCCCCATGGATTTGATTGCGAGTTCAGATACAAAATAGAGATCACCATAGCAGGAGAAATGCAAGATATGAAAAGATTGTAAAGGGAGGAGGTGGCTCAAGGGATTCATCAAGGTAAAATGGAAATGGGGCATGGAAAGAACCTTTTCCACCCACAAACACAATTTGTAGGTTAGCCAACGAGCTCTTTACAGAAGTGACTGGTAATTTCGGGTTGCGTTCTCTTCTCAGCCCCGAGCATCTCTGAAAATCAAGAGAAAGATTCCATACAGCCTTTGAAAAACAAGTCCCAGGTAAGCTATTTCAAGCCAAAATCCCTAATATCTCTTGGTCCATTCATGTTTTCTATTTAGCTTTTCATTATCCTTTACCCTTTTTCTCATCTTTTCCCACTTTTTCTTTATTCAGCATGTTCTACTCCAATATCTTTGCTCAACATTCAGCCTTTCCCTAGCAGAATAGAAACTTAGCTGATTGCAATGGGGACTCAATTCTTCAAATTCCTTTGTGTTTCTAGGAATTTGAAATTAGGCCACAGACATTTTTTTTCCCTACCCCTGCTGGCATTATATCACTGCTAGTAGATATTTGATGTTACCCTGATGCATGGTAGTCACCATTAAAAAAATCATTTACACTGACATCTAAAAGTTCTCAGCACCTCTTAGATCAAGAGGAGGAAATAATCGCAGCATCTTGCATTCTGTGATGTTGTAACTTGTGACGACTGTTGATATTTTAATGGTAGGCATCATAATTTCAGACAGAGCAAAAACGAAAATAGGAAAGGTCTATGGCTCTTACTTAAGGTCATGAATTTTCTTTCTCTGGAATCTTTGGTTAGTAATTTCACTACAGAAAAATAAAGGAGCTTTAGACTTTGACTAACATCTAACAACAAGAGGAGAAGGAAGACCAGATTCATTAGTGGGTAGTAATAATTAATACTTATTAATAATTTGTGCCTCCCCAAACAAATATACAGTCTTTCCTGCCTGAAGATCTTACACACTCAAAGACTGATCTAATTTACACTTTGTTTAACGCTAGCCAGAAGGAAGGAAAGAGTAGACATGATGTGAAAACAGTAGTTACACAAACTCATCTATATGGTGCTGCAGTCAGTTTGTATATGTTCCTAGGGCTATAATGTAGACAAAAAAAAAAAAATTAAAAAAGAAAAATCCTTCCTATTTTAATCAGTTTAATCTGTATTTTTTTAAAAAAAACACCTCACTATATTTTCTTTTGAGGAATCTGAAATAGAAAAATTTAGATTTTTTTTTCTATGGGTGGTCTAACTGGACGAAATAGGTAAGACCAGAATCAAAGAATCCAATATTGGAAGAGGGACCAGAGTGGTATTGGGATGTTTCTCTTTGGAAACCATTAAAACTCTGCCACATGAAGCCTTGAGCAATCTGAACTAATTGTCCCTGCTTTGAATAGAACTCTGATTCCAATCTTAGAATAACTTCAGTTGGAAGAGACTCCTGGACATCATCTGGTCCAATGGCCTGCTCAGAACAGAGACAGCTTAAAATGAATGATACTGCTCTGGAGCTTGTCCAGCCGAGTTTTCAAAATTTCAGAGGATGGAAATCCCATCATCCCCAACAGAGATGTGATTAATAGCCTCATATGGCCCGTTCCTATAGAGTTTCTATCCCTTTCTACCCACTAGACAGAACTAATGCCTACAGGCACACAAAGGCAATCACTCATCAGAACCCATTCTTCGTTTCCTTCAAAGACTCCTATCAGACACTGCTCCCTCTTGCAACAAGCATTACATAAGTTGGCTTATTATTTGCCAAGAAACAGCAACAACTGAGGCACTTTAGCTAATTAAACGTTTCTGTCTTTCGCTTTTGACGTTTACATCAACTTGAAATTTTGCAGATGAGATTACAGAAATAATTTTAAATGAATACTGCAGTGATTAAGCACTGAAGAGGAGTACTAATGCATTTCAAACTGGGTTAGTGCTGTAATGAATTTAACATATCCAGTTTAAGTGGACTAATTAACAATTAAGAGTCTCAAGTGAAACTTATTTATATCTGCCTTTAAATAAATAAATATGCGCCCCAAGTTCTCAGCCTGGTGCTTGGCAGGGTGGAGCTTCTGCAGTTTTCCACCTTCCCTACCATCAGGTATTTTCTCCTTTTCAAGTATCTACTGGGATGTCCAGATCCTTCTGCAGTCCCTTTTCCCAGTAGATGTGTATCCTAAACTATGGATAGTAGATAGTAAGAGCATTTAAACAAACAGTTGATTGCAATTTGTGGTTTCTGGCCACATTCAGAAAATTGTCCAGGTACCAGAGGGATATTCAACCCCCAAATTTGGATCCCTGTGGCTGTCATGTAGCCATGTAAACCCCTACGTTCACCTTCACCAGGTCCTTTAGAGGCAAGTTTACCATTTTCCTTTGCATTTGCAGAATAATCAGCATTTTTTCTTTTTCTTTCCCCCTCCCTTCTTCAGTTCAAATAAAGCAGAAAGAGATAGGAGTGATATTCCCTTTGGACTACAACATCTCTGACAGGTGAAAATTGCTGCATCCCAAAGGGGATTAGCACAGCATTAACTTACTTGTCAAATACAAATGTCAGGTTAATTTTTTCCCTACCTTGATATTCAGAAAATACAGGCTTTTATTCTAAGATCACTAGAAAGGTTCCTGTGTGCATATTTTAATTACAGTGGAAATGGATCTGTCTGTAGATCCTGTAGTGCATGTGTGTGAGAGACTTTTAAATATCTTCTGTTTTTTATTTTATAGGCTTTAAGGCTTGGAAGGATCACAGGGATCAGGTCCTGTTCAGAAAACACAGGCCAAAAAACCTCACCAAATCATTTTCCCATCAAGCCTGTGAGTAGATAGAACGATCCAAGCTAAGGAAAATATTGAAGGATAAAAAACCAGCGTAGGTGCTGAGTTAAAAATTAAGCAGCGTAAAGAGGTCATAAAGCATTTCTCAGTGCTAAGAGGTTAAGATTTAATTTGTGACATGACTAAAGAAATTTAGTTCAAATAAAAATGACTGTTTGTTTTCTAAACCCATCCTTTCTGCCTATGGTAGGAAGGACCTGAAAGTGCATATATCATAAAAAAAACACTTATTTCCACTTGGTTTCTAGTCCTCTGATTCATCCTTATCCCCCTTAACTTACACAAGACCCCTGTGACTTGTCTTTGACTCATCTATCCAGAATTAGGTTGCAATTTGATTTTTGCCCTGTGAAGTTACATTTAAATCAGGTGTCTACTGTTGCAGATGCTACAAAGTCTTCAGAAAGGTCGAAAATAGTTACAGCAAAAAATTTCAGGAAGCTTTATACCTCAGTAGTGGATTAGTCTACTGAAATATTTACTTTCAAAGAAGACTTGCTCAGCAAAATTTGCTGAGGGACATTCATTCCAATTAATCATTTATAATCAGAACAGTTTGTTTTCAAGGGGAAGGAATTGATATTGTCGATATTGTGAGCCACCCCTGTTTGGTGCTCAGGCACTAATGGCTTGATGCCTCCAAAGAGAAGGTGCTCAGCGCTTCCCAGGAATGGCTCAGCATCATATAGGATTGGACCCGCTGTCCTCCTGACAGCATAGATTACTTCTTGATAAATGGATTTGTAAGTAAAATCAGCTGAAAAAGTTTTCAAAACCAAATGTTTTTCTCTCCTTGTTTCCAGAATGGCCTTAGGATGGCACCTTAGGACAGTGCCTTAGGACAATGCTCTCAAGGGTAAATTTCCCAGATGTAAATCAGTTTTGAAGGAGCTAACACCAATCCGATGGTATGGATCCTTCCTCTTGCACACACTTAGCCAAACACACAATAGATTGGGGTTTGGTTGACTCTAACAAATAATATCAAAGACATCTGGTCAAATCTACAACGCAGATGACAAATTTCCTAGTTATGATCTGGAGAGGTCTCAGCTCTACTCTCATTTTCCTACTTAGTGTTAGCAACCTCTCAGGAGTCCCAGGATTTCAGTGTGGTCATGATTGGGCCCCAGGGAAAAGTAGGGTCAAACACAGCCTGGGATGGTCAGGGAGGACCATGGGTTTCTGCATGAGTGACATCATCATCCTGAATGATGCATGAATGACAGTATCCAGGAGGGAAGTAGATAAACTCTGAATATTTTCTCCTGTATCCTGCTATTCCAAGGAAAGCAAAGGGCTTTGGAGCTTTCTGCAGATGGAGGGGCTACTGCTGGCTGCTGTGCGTGCAGCTGGGAATGTGCAATGAGCAGGTGCATCATTTGTAGTCGAGGGTCGAGGTAAGGATGGAGAGGGATAACTCACCAATTATGGTCAGGAGCAAACCAGGCTTGGCTTGGGGATAAATTGATGTAATTTGTTACCAATCACATCTGAGAGGATAATGAGAAACAAAGCCAGATCTTAAAAACACCTTCCCCCCACTCCTCCCTTCCCAGCTCTGCCTCCTCCCCACAGGAGGATGGGGAATGGGAATTGTGGGTCAGTTTGTCACACGTTGTTTCTGCTGCTCCTTCCTCTTCAGGAGGAGGACTCCTCACACTCTTCTGCTCCAGCACAGAGTCCCTTCCCACGGGAGACAGTTCTCCACAAACTTCTCCAACATGAGTCCTTCCTACAGGATGTAGTCCTTACCCATGAGTGCTCTAGCACGGGCTTTCCTATAGAGTCATGGCTTTTTAGGTGGCAGCCACCCACTCCAGAGTGGGGTCCTCCATGGACTGCAGATGCGTCTCTGCTCCATTGTTAATCTCCAGCAGCGTGGAGTCTTTTCCCATGGGAGACAGGCCTCTAAAACCTCATTTGGGCACAGCCACCTGCTCTGGTGTGGGGTTCTCCATGGACTTCAGATGTGTCTCTGTGCCACTGTTAACCTCCATGGGTGGCAGGGGGTCACCTGCCATCTCACCATGGATTACAGGGGAATCTCAGCTCCAGCACACCTCCTCCTGTTCCATCTTCACTGACTTTGGTGTCTGCAGAGTTGTTTCTCTCACATCCCCCTCCTCTCTCCACTGCAGCCACTCCAGGCCCGACCAGCTGATGCGTGAAAGGCAGTATTTTCCTGTCATTTTAAATTCTTTTGGGTTAGATTTATGTAACATTCACCTTTTTCTGTCCCTCATGGGCATTATCTGTCTCCTCTTCAGGTACCTGCCACCCCTAGATTTTCACGTCCCATCTCTTGGCAGCAGCGCCTTTTCCGCGCCCGACCTGCTCTAGAACATCAAGAGAGATCTGCAGCTCAGATGTTTGCTCAGAGACTGCAGGACCCAGTGGGAATGTCACACACCTGAACTCTCCCGAAGGACTAAAATGTGCCAAAATGTTGAGTCAAACTGAGAAAAACGTGGTTATTCAGGACTGTAAGAGCATTCTGATCAGTTGAGAATGTTTAAAGAAAATGCCTAGAGGTTTCTAAATTTAAAGTTTTGGGTTTCAACCTAAAACAACAATAAGAAGTCAGTGTTTGAGATTCTTGCGAAAAAACATGCATTCCCTATGAAAAAGGAAACTCTCTTTTCCTGACAAATTAATTTAGGTAATAAATCAGTGCAGTTTCAACAAAGTAATTCTACCAATCTAAGCAATTGTTTTAATTATACAAGCGCACAGCTTGCTGTAAGAATCGTGCTTTCCTCTCTTATCTAGAAATGTACATTTTTGTGTACAATCAAGAGATTTGCCATTTACATTTTCTGTTTAACTACCTCTATAGGTCAATTAATGTATTTTAGCTTTGCTCTATCTTTTTTTTTTATATCTAAGAACAGGAACTATATTGTTAGAATGTAAATAAAGCAGAGAATGCTCCCTCTTGCACTGTGCATTGTGACGTTGTTTGTAGAAGATAAATATATCTGGGACATGCAAAATTGAATAATTGTGTCTTAGAAGGTAACAGAGTAGCTTTTCCCTCAAAATGAGGTCACATTCTAGTAAAATAATTTACCATTTTTAGTCGTGTATTACAAGAAGTCACTTGAAATCAACTGTAGGCCACTTGACTTGTCAGATCCTTATAAATGAAAATAAATGATGAAAAGAAAAACTGCAAAAATGTCCTGATTCTTACCTGAAACATTATTATAGTATTTATTAGCAGAATTACTTAATTCATGGAGATATATCAATTAATGAAATCATTCTGGTTGTCCAGCTGCTCCAATGAGCAAAACAGAATGAAATTATCTATTCGCAGCTCTGTGCATCTGAGTATAAGATGGAAGGAAGGCAGAAAAAGAAGGATAGACTGCGGAGAAGGGAGAGTGTCAGCAGAAAGGTGGCTCAGGATCGTTTTATCTTTAGGTTTGCTTTAGCAACACAAGATAAAACCAGTCATTTTCATGCTATTGGTTGTTTATTGAATCCCTGACCAAATAATGCATCACAGTTTGTCAGAGGGTACAAATAGATAGTCTTAAACGACGACTGCAGATGTGCACTTTTAGAATATTAATAGCAGTCTCTGAAGATTGTTATGATAATCAGTTCATTGTGTGTTGTTAGCACAGGTTACTATTATCATTATTAATACCATTATCTAAAGGGATGAGCTTATTACCTGTGGTCTGCTAGCGCTGCCCTATCACTATAGCCCACGAGAGTGTGTTTATGCTAAGCAAGCCAATTGTAGTATGTAGTCGTGTCACGCCACATTCCGCTATATAACCTGTGTGTTGTTTGTAATAAACGGAGCATGATTTTCTAACCATATTGGTGTATGGTCATGACTCTGGGCCGTCCACAGAAGGGCTCTGCAACAAGTGGCGCATGAGCAGGGACCCTGAACTCGCTTAAATGCGGATAAACTCGCTTAAATGCGGACAAACTCGCTTAAATGCAGATAAACTCGCTTAAACGCGGACAAACTCGCTTAAATGCGGATAAACTCGCTTAAATGCGGAAAAACTCGCTTAAATGCGGACAAACTCGCTTAAATGCGGAAAACCTCGCTTAAATGCAGAAAAACTCGCTTAAATGCGGATAAACTCGCTTAAATGCGGAAGTCTCCATAGCATCGTGAATACGGTATTGGGAGCCTGTGGACGTGCAGCAGGGAAGGGCACGGGACGAAGAGAATCGCCGGAGCCTGGAAGTTTCGCAGCGGCCGAGCGAACCCCTGCAAGGTAAGACCGCGATGGAAATGGATGCGGCAATCAAGTTGTTAACCAGTATAATCTCTAAGAGAGGAGAAACGGTTAACCCTAAGGAGATAGAAAGCCTCATTAAGTGGGCGAAAACAAATGGACATTGTAAAACCTGTCCGCTACTCTTTAATGTTGATGAATGGCGTGAAGTGGGGGAACATCTCTGGGAGGCCACCTTAGCGGGAGGAAAAGAGGAAAAAACAGCAAAAGAAGTGGGACGGATGTGGCGTGTCGTAATTAACACCTTACGGGAGATGAAAGCTGAGCGAAAAGTTGCTGCTGCGGCCATAGAAGCCCTGCAGCCAGATAACACCTCTGGCGAGCCGCACGAACCGCCGCCGCTGCCCTCCCGTATTGCGCAGTTCTTTGGGGTCGGACATTTATGCCCAACAAAAAGCATGCGAGCTCCCACCTGTTCTACTATCACTGAGGTGTGGAAACAAGCCGAGGGGCTGGGAGAAACTGTGTCAGAACAAAAAACTGAGTCTAAAGAGCCTACGGGGCCCCCAGCTTGCTCAAGGACAACAGAGGAAGTGCCCGCCGCCCCTCCAGCGCCAACTGGGCACAAAGCGGAAGTGCCAGCCCAAGGGAACTCGGGGGGTGGTGACTGTACGGCTTCGTCATCCCTGTCGTCGGGCCAAGGAAGAGCGTCCTGCCACCCAAAACTTAACCCTGCTTTGTCCTCCTCTGGCGTGCCAGTTCTTTTGCAGCTGATGGTCCTCGGCGGGAGGGGTCGGCAGCAGTTACGGAGCGCGAGCGGCCGGAGCCGCGACAACGACAACAACGACAGCAACAGCAACAACAAGCGGGGCGGCCGGCACAGGGCGGCTGGGTCGTCGTCCCCACCCCGCCCCCCCGCCCCCCCGCCCGGCTGAGGCGAGGCAGGGCTGACCCCCCGCCGCCGCCGCTACCCCTGCGCCACCACCACCCCCCCCCTCCCCCCGCAAGCCGCGCCTGGAGAGCGGCCGCCTCGCCGCTGCCCGTGGCCCGGGTTTTACCACGAGACAGCACATCTTAACTTGGATCGTCTCGATCGACATCGCGGGAAATAACTAATCCTCCTGTGTTCCAGCAATTTGAACAGTTAATATCAGTGCTGCAAAACCGTAAACATGCATATTCCATGGTACATCTGCGAGCGCACACCACGCTTCCAAGGCCTATAGCAGAAGGGAACAGGCAAGCTGAGCCTCTCACGAGTGCAGCTCTCGTACCAAACTCGTTAATACAGGCAAAATCTTGCATGACTTCTACCATCAGAATGCTGATGCTACTAGGTGACAATTTGGTTTAACACGACAACAAGCCCGCTCAATCGTACAATTGTGTACTAGCTGTTAAAATATGATCCTGCCACCAATGAATGGTGTTAATCCTCGTGGTTTACGCTCGCAGGAACTTTGGCATACACTTCTTATCAGACATATGTATTTTTGTCATCATGAGGTATTGAGCATGTTACTGGTATTCCTCACAATCCTGCTGGGCAACCGATCATAGGATACTCACATGGCACTTTGGAGAATATGCTTTTAAAACAAAAAAGGGGGAATGACAGGGAAATCTCCCAATGAAACAATAGCTAAAGTGTTATAGGTGTTAAATTTCTTAAATCGAGAGCTAAACATTTTGGGATGAATAAAATGTCACACGTCAAAATCAGGCACAGGCAGGGTTACAGCAAGTGGCTTTCCAACAACTGACTGAATTGGCTAAGAAAGCATTAAGACGTGTCCCTGATTTTTGGGACAGGGGAGGTTTCCTTTGCTTCCACTCGGCAGGGAGCACAGGAACCTTATGAACATTTCCTTGATCGGCTGCTAACAGCAGTTCAGAGACAAACAGAAAATCCAGCTGCTGCAGATGTCTTGCTATTCCAGTTAGTAATTGAAGATATCCTCTTAAGCACGTGCCAAGCCCATGTATACAGCAGTGTTGGTGACAATATTGGGGCAGCTGTAGCTATTGGCAGTGTTATAACAGGATGTTTTAAATGGCTGAAAAATCCTGAAGCGGAAGGTGACCATCTAACGAGTGCTTCCCAGCATCTATGCTCTCCATCCTTTTCTACCTTTTTACAATTTCGTTTTATTTCGTTTTGCATCATGATGAACTGTCACCAGAGTTCTCTGCTCTGTAGTGACAGAGCATTCTGTGTATCACTCTGGTGGCTAGCAGCATCATGAGGCATTTCGCAGGTTTACGTTTTTTGCATTTCACAGAGATCTTAAGCTAAGACAATCACTTATCTTGAATAGCACACCCTACTCCTCGCCACCTATTTGCACATCCATTGTCCCATATTGACATGAATCAAATGAATACTTTTTGCACAGGCGAGCTCTTGATCCTATCAGAAATCGGGCAAAAACAATTGCAGATTTAATAAAGGGTGTCAGAATGTGGGCTCAAAAATTAGGCGATGAACAGCTCAAATTAGGACATATAATTCCCTCCACTACCCTATGGATTACTCCAATATTTGCTAACCCAAAGAAATCAGGAAAATGGAGATTTACGTTAAAAGTTTTAAGAGTTATTAATGCAATCATTTCACCAATGGGTGCATTACAACCGGGTGTACCAAATCCTACTATGATTCCAGAATGTTAGCATGTGATGGTGATTGATTTAAAAGACTGGGTTTTTTTACTTTCTTACTTTTTTATTTATTTACACCCTAACGATTGTCCTAAATTTGCCTTTTCAGTTCCAGTGCTTAACAATGAACAACCCACGCAACAATATCATTGGATTGTACTGCCTCAAGGAATGATGATTAGTCCTACAGTTTGTCAATTGCTGGTTGATGATACTTCCCATCAGGTCAGACAGCAGATCAAGCTCAGCAGATTGTACACGTCTGCCCTGACCGTCAACATATTGTGCCTTCAAATACTCCAGCAGGAGTAAATCCAAAAGGTTTATGTGTCAATGAATTATGGCAGACTGATATTACTTATATTCAATCGTTTCTTTGATCTAAATATGTCCATGTAACTGTTGATATGTTTTCTGCCTTTGTTGTTGCTACTGCTCACACTGAAGAAAACCATGGGAGTACCAAAGAAAATCGGGACAGACAGTGATCCAGTATGGTGCCTTTTTACAGGATTGGGGAGTGACTCACACTACCGGTATCCCTCATTTGCCTACGGGACAAGCTGTTATTGAACGAACTCATTTAATGTTAAAACAAATGCTTGATAAACAAAAAAGGGGAGTCTTCCGTATATTTCCCAGCAAGAATCCTTGGACAAAGCCACATATGTTTTAAATTTTCTTAATTTGTCTGCTTCTAGGCAACATACTACGGCTGTGGATCACAATTTTAAACCCAGTGCCATTTTTGCAGAAAAATCAACAGCATGTTATAAGAAACTGGACTCAACTCATGGGATGGCCCTGTGCCTCTGCTTGCATGGGGAAGAGGGTATGCTCGTGTTCTCTTTCCCACAGGTCCATACTGGTTACCAGCAAGAAACGTAAAGCCAGCCAGGACTTTTGAAACTACAAATAGAGAAGGGGAGATCCAAGAATTAGCAGAGCAAGCAGAGATTGCAGAAACACCGAATGAGGAGAATGGTTCAAATGGACAGACTCGTAATAGAAGATTTCATGTTAATTTATCAACTGTTCTTATGTTTCTCATTGTTAGGTATCTTATGTGTGTGAAAGTTGCTTGTATATATGCTTTGTGTGTTTTCTCCGATCGGAAGGTGTATGGATTCCACCCGTAGCTACTGGAAGGAAAAGAATTAACTGGTACCAAATTAATGACAAAGAATTACTAACTGGACTTAGTTGTGAGCACGTAACTTTGAAAAGGGAAGCTAGGAGGATTGTTATTAAAAAACATGTTGTGATTCGCAAAAACCGCTGTTAGCCGGCAGAGCACATACTGGGCAGCCTTGTTGCACGCACTGGCCATGCGTGTAGCAATGCCGTGTCAGTACCTTTGTCATAGACTCTGCTGAGGGTGTAAGAAGGATGGCTCAGATCGGAGCGGAAGGAGGCTGCAGAGCACACTGTGTGGATAAACAGGGGACGCCCTGAAGGTGCTGTGCCTGCCTCCCTTCTCCATGATGACCCTGTTGATTGACACCCTCCTGCTCAGCAGAATCTTGGGCATAGTCGAGATGGTAAGACTCCCAGAAAGGGAAACAATATGCTAGTAACTGCTTCTGTAGGGCTATAGTAGAGCTTAGGGTATTCCTTCGCATATAAGGGGAGATCTATGTACTATAGGGACTTTCGGAATGTATTTACCTCATACCACCATGATCCTAAGTCATAGACACACCCGGAATAGGCAAAGCACGCATGCTTATGATAGCTAGTGCAATTCCAGAGCAGAATTTGGGAAATCAGCTAAAATCATTGCAGCTTCAATATTTGCACCAGGAGTTGAAGTGGCACAGACGTTAAATAAACTGAATAAGTTGGGTCACTTGGGCTAACAAAACCAATGTCTCACAATTCTGTTTATCTATGCAAAGTGCCTCTGACCCATTTCGCACGTGCCTTATTGGTGTGCCAATACTTTGGCCAAATAATAGCACTAACATAACAGAGTTCAAAGATTCGTCAATACCTCTGCCCTCTCATACCAACAACCCAGTGGCATGAGACGGATCTGCAGTGGGTGGGATTGGCCTTTCGATGTGGGATCGGAAGTCCAAGCCGCCTTGATTAGATCACTCAATGTGACCATTCCCCGCAGGACTGCAAGAACTTGATCTCTTAGGTAGCCTGTTACCAGGAACATGGAAAAATGTTTCTGGTTTATGGAACCAGTTAATGAGTCATGACGCCATATGTAAAATCATTCGCCCTCCCATGCAACTTGTAAATGGCTCTGGAGTGATTTGGTTCCAAACGCTGAAGCAAGCCTATCAGGCTAAATTAGGACGCAGCTTTTTCTTCCAAGACAAACTGCGTTTCAATGTGTCTGGCACATCGATGTGGGGAGATGTAAAAACTGGAGCACTCATTGGGAAAGTATTTACACACGATACGCTCCTGCCCCCCGGAATTTTTCTGATCTGTGAAGATGATGCCTGGACCGGAATTCCACAAGGACCTATCGGTGGTCCTTGCTATTTGGGTTGCCTAACTCTCTTTGTCCCTAGCATTCATGATTTTCTAGTTGAACGAACAACCCGAACAAGTCGGGGTAAGAGGAGCCTAAAAGAATTTGACGGCACTTGTAATGACAACGTGCAGCTGCTGAATCCAGCTGAAATAGCAGCACTATCTGTCTTCCTTCTAGGAGCCTCTGACGGCAATGCTAATGGTCAGTTGGCTAAGCTTGCTTGTTGGGCATTGAAACAATTTAATCTTACCTCTAGTATTCTCACTTCTCTATTGCTTGATGTAGATGATATCCAGCATGCTGTATTGCAAAATTGCGCTGCTATTGATTTTTTATTGTTAGCTCAAGGCCATGGTTGTACTGACTTTGAAGGCATGTGCTGTATGGACCTATCTGATCACTCTCAAAGCATTCATAAGCAACTTGCAAACTTCCAAAGTAACATGCATCATATCACGACACAAGATGACCGGTTCTCAAACTGGTTCGGTAGTTGGAACATACCAGGTTGGATAAAAGGATTAATCATACAAGGCATAACGATATTAGTTGCATTGCTGTTTATGATTCTCTTAGCAGGGTGTTTCCTGAAGTGTGCCTCTCGGGTCCTCCTTAAAGCAGTGCCAGGGCTATGGATTGTCCAAAAACAAAAAGGGGGAAATGTGGAGGAGTTCCTCTGTGAGACTGGCAATAATATTCTTTCGGGTATGGACAATCCCTGTTTGGGCCCCAGAGCACAAGGTTACCAGCTAGATTACTTTTGTCCTTCAAGTTAGCCTAACGGCCTTAATAGGAAATGTAGACTGATAGCCTGCCAAGATGCACGCCTCCTGGATGCCTCTCCAATGACCGCAATGAGGAGACTAAAGGGATGAGCTTATTACCTGTGGTCTGCTAGTGCTGCCCTATCACTATAGCCCACGAGAGTGTGTTTACGCTAAGCAAGCCAATTGTAGAATGTAGTCCTGTCACGCCACATTCCGCTATATAACCTGTGTGTTGTTTGTAATAAACAGAGCTTGATTTTCTAACCATATTGGTGTATGGTCATGACTCTGGGCCGTCCACAGAAGGGCTCTGCAACAATTATCGTTTTTCAGTCCTTGTGTGCAGCCCAATATTATTGCCTGTCACTCAGACCGGTAACCTGGCATCAGCTTTGCGATCTGCAGCTCCTCGCATCCAGGATGCGTCTGAATCCTGCCAATTCTTTCTGTGTACTGGCTCCCAGATCCTTGTTCAAGCCTGTAGCTTGATTACTGAATCACAATGCCTTTGTTCAAACCTGTTCCCAACAATGCCACAAAGAACGTTTTCCCTCTCCATCATCTGAACCATGTCACAACTCTCATTTTATCCTGCTGGAGAGCCGGGGAGAGGGACTACGCGTGTATTTCCATGTCCATTGGTGGCCAACCCAAACGTATCAACCACTGGGGATATAAATATCAAAGGAGGGGGGAACAATTTAAATCAGAAGCTATTTTTGGCATGAGATCAAATAGATGTAAAATTAGTTATGAAAGACTGGAAACGAGATGGCTTCTAACTACGTGAGGTGTAAAGTTCTGGAACAAGCCTTCAAACGCATTAGTGGGGGAGAAAATATTTCATGTTGGAGGTTATTATGTTTATCAAGGCAATTCTGTGAGACCTTTCCTAGAGGCAGAAAGTTACGCTCGTGATCTGCATCGTTTGGCAGCCAATTCACTGGCGTCTTTATTTAAAGATCCAGTTGTTGGTTGTTTGTCCAGCATTTCAGTTCTATTAATCATAAGCTGCAGGGTTTGGTCTGGTCTCCTGCAGAAGCTGGACAGAATATTTTGCCATGCTTTGACCTGTGAAATGGGAAGATCGAGGAGGGAAGAGGAGAGAAGTTGTCCTGTGATTTAGTGGTGAGTAGTCATACCTAGAGAGAGAAGGTACGTCAAGGTGTACCACAGCTCCTGGTGGCATTAATATCCCTGGTATTAATATGGTTGGGGTGATTTACTTCCTTGCTTAAAGTGAAACTAATTGCCTGATCCAAGATCAGGAAAGGATAGTTTGGAAATCATAGCGCAGGGTTTTTTGCTGTCTGCTGAAGCACGGGGCATGGCCCATACCTAAGGCTTATTCTGGGTGTTTTATTTCACGTCTCCTACTATGCAAGGAAATGCTTCACATCGATTTACCAATCATTCCCATTGATCTTCCTTCCTGTGGCAAGTTGCAACTGTGCCTGTTTGCAGGGTTTGTTTTTTTTCCCTTTCTTTTTGCTATGGTTCAATGTGTTGTTATATATTATTGATAGAAATATTACTTTTCACAGTGAGGGTTGTCAAACATGGAATAGGGGCCCAGAGAGGTTGAAATCTCCATCCTTGGGCATATTCAAAACTGTTTTTCCTAAGCAGCCTGATTTAACTTTCAGTTGTGCCTTGCTTGGAGCAGAGGATCCAACACCACATCATCCTCAGAGGTCCTTCCAACCTAAAATATTCTGCGATTCTGTAGAGCTGCAGAATATATATTAACTGTGGTGGATGAGAACGTGTTACATGGACATCTGATAAACACCCATGAACTACCTGACATTTGTTGGTAGATGTGAAGTCCAGAACTTGCAAATCCAATGGTCCCCTCATCCTATATTCCTATATGTGTCTTATTCATTGATGAGATCTCACTTTCTCTGCAGAGGAGGTTGTCATCTCCACCACCATGCAGAGTATCCTTTCTTTTCACTAAACATATGAGAAAAACTTTTCAGATGACAGCAACTAGTATCAGATGGCAAATAATATGCTTATAATATGTGTTTGACCTCAGATTCTCAAGAAAAATAAAATTTTTCATGAATAGCAAATAAAGTTCTACTGTTCATCAAAGAGATGGAGTTCCGCACTTCTGTTTGATAAAATATTTGGACATCAAATTCAAACTGTGATGTCTCAAGGTGTTTGTTTGAAAATTTTGATCAGTTTTACCTCTGAACAGAGAATATTTTACAGGTCTTGACCAGGCACTGGGGCTTGGCAGTGGATTTCTGCATGATGAAAAGTGGTGCATGTGATCAAAACCAGAATATCTTTTTTTTTGGGTTATTCAAATGCAGATTTCCCCCTAAGGCTCCTGGATACATTCCTTGGTTGCTGTGACTGAAATGTGGGAATTAAGATGCACTCTTATAAGTGAACAAGATTGATGCTGACAACTTAATGTAGGTTTGATTTCGACATCATGCCAGCTATACCATTTTAGATGAAGTTTTTCAAGAAATCTAAAAGTTAGGATCCTAAAACCTCCAGAATTTCAGCAGAATTTATATCTGTAATATTTTGAAAGTCTCAGCTTAAAACATTGTTTCTAAACCTACCTTACAAGAGAGCCTACGCAGTTCGTTAAATAAGTAAAGAGCAAAACTGTTCAGAGTTTCAGACCATGGTTTTAATTTGGATTTATAAAAATGAGGACTTGGCAAAATTGCTTTTCTAACTCTCTCTCTCTGACTATCTGTAGCGTATAAGAATATTGTGCTTCATCATGATGCATGCTATCTGCTTTCCTGTCCTCGACTTTAATTCTGGGGCAGTGCCTGTATTTTCAACCTATTCAGCAGAAAAATCGTCTTACTCTAGAATCTTCTCAACCAAGTTGCCTGAAGGTCACCTTGAATAACATTAAAAGAGTGCTCTCCTCTTTTTGTTAAGGTCTTTGCTGAAATAATCACAGTCCCAGTTGTCTCTGCTTTGAAAAAACAACCTTAGGGAAGATTCATTGAGACAACAGTGCTGTGAGCTTCTCCTTTTCATTGTCATTCTGATGAGAGGAGAACACTGGACTTCTGAAGAAAAGGTCATAATGTCTTTCATTAATAGCTGTCGCTGCCGTCTGGGGGACGGAGAGAAGAACGACACAGAATTCAGGTGCAGGAGAAAGAGCCAACGCCAACAGCAGGAGGAGCAGCAGCAGCAGCAGTATCAGCAGCATCAGCAGCATCAGCCGTTTATTAATTACAAATCCGTATATATATATAATATGGTTCACAAGGATGGCCAAGGCAATTGGTCGCTTGACCATCCACCTCCCAGAGTGATTGGCTAAATGCTACAACACCCATTTCAAAACAACTTTCCCAGTGTGCCATAAACAAGACTGCATAAAAGGCTACAGGTGCAAGATAAAGTCTTAGTTTACAAAAACCTCAAACTGTTTCTCAGCTAGCCTGCATGGGAAAAAGAACTTTCACAGGACGCTGCAGTAGCTGGAAAATTTCTGCTTCTAGCCTTTTTGTATCCACAAATAGCTATTATAAATTAAACTAGACTAATGAAACTTGAAGAAATTCATACTCCCACTCTACTGTCTATATCAGTTCTGAAGGCTTTGGTGGGAACACAGGCAAAGAAGCTCAAGCATAGCTTTGCTATTGCTGGAAATTGCTCCTGAAATGCTGCTTAAGATCCAAAGGTAAGGATGTCACCAGGAAGACTATTGAGTATGACTGCCTTAAATTTGCTTCTTTTTTCTTAACTGTGTCAGGTTGGCAATGTGCACTTCTTTCCTTCTAGGTTCTTGCATGATGGACACCATCCAGAACCTTCTCTGAATCCCACCAGGAACTGTAGAGTGTGCCTTCCTAAGATGTTTTCATGGAGATGAGCTACACATCTCTATTTTTTCACTCACCAACGCCAGAGTTTGGTTTATATTTTGAAAGTGTGATAAGTACCTAGTCAGGTGGAAGGGCTTCCTCCAGCCAGCTTGGAGTTCCTGGCTTGTACCCTCACAGCTGCTTGTATGAAAATTATTTCCTTGCTGTCAACAACCATACATATGAATGAGGTCAGTTAGACCAGGACATTGTAAATAATACTGAAATCCCTTATTGGTGACAGCGGTGTCCTGCTGATTCACCGATCACTTTATGGTTCTTCACTTTGTGTGTCCTATTTGTTCTAAATTAGATGAGTTCAGGGGCACTTGAGGATATCAGGTGGGTTTTTGAAGGAAATGAAGGCAGTGTAAGGGATACAGAGTCTGTTAAGGTGCAAAGCATGTTAGTGTTGTCCATTGCTGAGCATGTCTGGTAGCAGAAGCTGCAATATCACTGTTAGGAAATGATGTCTGATTCTTCACCCAGATGTGATGCCCGTGCTGCTGTGGAACGTGACAGTAGAATACCAAATCCATCAAGGACACTGCAGGACACAGCAATATGGGACAAGCTCAACCATCATTATATGAGGTGACAGAAAATCTTTTATGCAATGACATTTTTCTTAATTTATATCAAAAAACGTATGCCTGGGAGAAAGATTGGAACATTTTTCAGCATTCAGAGGCAGATGAACCAGGTACTATCTTGCAGTGCCATTGAGTGAAGGATACAAGATGAAACAGAAACTACCTGTGTGCGTTCCATGCTTATATTTTTTATTATTGTTTCTGTGCTCAGGACCAGTAGAGAGGAAACACAGATGACAGACTATCCTTTTGCAATCAGGTAATGGACACGAGTAATGTATACACGTCAAAAACCTGTCTTGAATATGCCTGGGATACCACGGAGATAAATTTAGGGAGGTAGAACTTCTCGTGTCTCAGTTCAGCAAGCATTGTGTTTAGCTTCTTAACCAAATCACCATTTCTGGAAGTCTTGTAGGGACAGAATTTGCTGTGGATCTTTAATTGTTTCCTGAATTTCTGTATTTAGATTAGGCCTTTTCTTATTTTTCAATCATTATTTTGTTTCTTAGAGAAAAATGCGCAGATGGAAGTGGATGCAAACTGAAAATCAAGGACTTTAAGTGGGGCAGGCTCTAACTCAACAGAATTTTTTCATGCCCGGCCAATTGCGTGCACAGTTATGTACATAGCAATCAAGATTTAAGAACTGCATTGCTGGGACAATCAGACCACTGGAAGCTTTTGCCACATAAATACAAAGAGAGCTGAAGCAAATGGGCTACGTTTGTGAAATCTACGCACAGAAATTAAGGATATGTAGGAAAAAGGAACACTTTCATTAGTGTTTCATAGTCTAAACCATACACAGCAGGCATCAGTCATAGGTATAAGCCTATACCTAAAAGTTCTGCCCTCAAACCTCCCGGCTCCTTTAGAGACAGAGTCTGGGAAAGCGATGCATTTGGTAGAGAAGAGGGAGATTGAGTTAGAGACCACCGAAGCAAATCATATACGCAAGAGTCCGTTGGACCAGAGGGGATCATAGAATGGTTTGGGTTGGAAGGGACCTCAAAGATCATCCAGTTTCAACCCTCCTGCCATGGGCAGGGACACCCTCCACTACACCAGGTTACTCAAAGCCTCATCCAACCTGGCCTCGAATACCTCCAGGGATGGGGCATCCCCAGCTTCTCAGGGCAACCTTGTCCAGTGTTTCACCACCCTCACTATAAAAAATTTCTTCCTTAGATCTAATTGAAATCTCCCCTCTTTCAGTTTAAAGCCATTGCCCCCTGTCCTATCACTACACGTCCTTGTCAAAAGTCCCTCTCCAGCTTTCTTGTAGGCCCTCTTGAAGTACTGGAAGGCTGCTAGAAGGTCTCTGTTGGAGCCTTCTCTTCTCCAGGCTTAATAACCTCAACAGCCTGTCTTCATAGGAGAGGTGCTCCAGCCCTCTCATCATCTTTGTGGCCTCCTCTGGCCCCGCTCCGACAGCTCCGTGTCCTTTTTGTGTTGGATGCTCCAGAGCTGAAGGCATGATAGCAGAGGGTCAGAATCACCAAGGGATGCACTTGAAGGTGCCAAAGGAGCTGGCTAATCTGGCTGTTAAGCCTCTGTCTGTCATTTTTGAAACCTCATGGTGGCTGGGAGACATTCCTGTCCGGAAAAAAAGGCAAAAATCAATCCCATCTTCAAGAAGGGCAAGAAGAGGATCCAGGGAGGTACAAGTCTTGTCAGCTTCTCCTCAGTCCCTGGGAAAGCTGAGGAGAAAATTCTCCTGGATGCCTTTCAAAGCATCTAAAGGATGGGAAGGGGTTTGGGAAGAGAGTTTCTGACCAACCTGACTGCTTTGTATGAGCCACCTGCCTCTGTGGGTAAGCGAAGAGCAGGTTATTACGTGTACTTTGACTTTAGCGAAGTGTTCAGCACAGTTCGTAGCCAAATTGGTGAGATATGGACAGAAATTTTTATGGGCAGTGAATTAATGGAATTAGGTGATCAATCCTTAGTTGATTTGCCGTAGCTTTACCGTGCGCTTCTGGGTACCTTCGTGCCTCCGTTTATTTTAGCAAATACCAGCTGTCCTCAGCCTGCGTGAGGATGCAAATCCTGGGTGATAAGGGGAAATTTTGCTTTTTAAATCGACCAAACGTTAACTTTTCTGTTTCTGTCTCAGCGATGAGTTGTTTTGTTTTGTTTTTTTGTAGAGATTCAGATTTCCTTCTTACTTTGTCCAAGTCAATTTGGAGCCTCTAGACCTGACTGGCATGCCAAGCAATGGGAAAGAATTCCCCAATGTGAGGCTACTGCTGGTTTCTTGACCTATATTTGTTCGGTCCTCCTCAATATGTCACCGGAGAAGGTCATGGCTTGTATTGTCATAGGACGTATCGTATATATTCCAAAGAAACCTAGGATCACAGAAAAACACCAGAGATTAGAGTCTTTTATGGCTCCTGAATAAAGATTAAGCAGTGCAGTCACTGCACATTAGTACCTCTGCAGTCATGGGACTGTAGCAGAATGCAGAACCGCTGGTTTTAAATATTACTGCTGGAATTGAACAAAATCAAATGTTTAACTTTCAACAAGAAAAAAAAAAAAGCCTAGTTTAAAATCTTTTCAATACCTAATTTATGTTCCCCCCGCTTTTCTTGTGCTGCTTGCTAGTTTCATTTCTTACTTTTTATTGAAAATATTTTTTTTCAGTTCCGTTTTTTTTTTTTAATTTTTATTTCATTTTATTTTCTCTGGGACAAATTCTCTCTGTCTATATTACTGTAATGTCAAGAAGACTCATTCCGGATTTATACAAATTCAAAACTAAACCTTAGCCTAAGGGAGATACCAGATTCAGACGAGTGCCATTGCATGATGCTTTCCTCCACTCCAGCCATCTGTAGCAATTGTGTGATCTTCATTCCTCACCTGTGACTACAGCAGCTTTTAGATATAACCTGACTTGGACAGTTATCACACATCTAGGCTGGAAGCACGTGCATGGGCTCAACAACTCCTCGTATGACAGTAGTTAAGCAAAGCCATCGCTGTAGAGGTGACCAGGGAGGACACATCCCCATGGATCGCATGAATGGAGACGCCCTTGGACGAAACTCCAGCTCTTCCATCTGCATGTGGTTTATTCTCTGCAACATGTAAGTCTCAGGATATCTCTGAAATGCTTTTTACTTGCATGCTGTCCTAATATGCCAGTACTTTTTCATTCTTGGCTGCTCTTGGGTTTTGCGATCAGTTCAGCTGTTGTATGTGTTGTCTCTTTTCAGTCCATAAGAGACGATCTATAGGAGAATCTATAAGTCTTCACTTTTTTCTGTGATTCTAGTCTGTGTTTTACTATGCAGATTCTCAAAGCCCTTTCTCCTGTGTATAGCGTATAAACAATATAATAAATGCTAATAAATATACTCAGAGATATTTAAGGCTTTCTCAGGTAAGCCATGACAGTTAGTTTAGTTACATTTAGAAGGAAAAGGAAAATATAAAATATATCGTGAAGACACAGCACAATTTTATTTTTGTTTGTTCTTACAGTTCCACCCACCACCATCAACAGATGCTCTACTGGTAGTTGTGTCATCCCAGATAACTTCAGTTCATAGAGACAAGGGGATGGAGAGGGAAGCCAAACAAGCAGAGCAGAGAAATTTAATCACTCATCGTGGCATCTTGAAACTAATCCTTGTTTCTTTGATGTACACAGGTGGTTGAAGGGCATATCTGTTGACCAGGCTCCGAGTCAGCCAGCTGCATACCAGATCTGCTCTGGAAACCATCCATGGCATGGGCAGTGTGAGATACTGGCCAGGCAAGGGACCTCAGCCCTCACCTCGCTTGCTTCCATTCAGCAGCAGACACAAATCCTTTCTGCTCACAAACTGCTCCAGGTGAGGAAGTGCTCTAATCTCTTCTATATGGTGGAGATCAGGTTCAAGAACACTGAAGCCACACCAATATAATCTTCATAGGCAGGTTGGAAGTCTTGCAACTCCTGAGCCACCTGACGCCACCTCACCCCAAAAATCATGGAATAATTTAGGTTGAAAGAACCTTTGGGAGTCATGTAGTCCAGCCTCCACGAAGCAGAGGGGAACGAAGAGGGCTTAGTAGATGGGCTGTCTATGGCCGTGACTGTCAGACTCCTGGTTGGCTTCTTGTATGAATAGAGAGAGTACATAGCAACTCTGAGCCTAAATTCCCTTTATGACTCTAGCTTTGAGGACCTAAATGCTCTAAAGGATCGTATTGACCTCTGTCAGAATAATGAAGTGCTGCAATCAAGCTAATGTAAGCCAGACCAACTCATCAAAAATTTCTACAGATTAAAAAAAAATTAATCAGCTATATTAAAATCAGATGTGGATGCATTGATTTACTTCCCTGTCGTAGGTACTTGGGCATCCACTTCTCCTGAAGCCTGCGGAGGAACTAATCCACCTTTCAGTGCAACATCTGTTTTTAGCAGAAGGCAATGAGTAATACATGAAATGCCTCTGCAGATAAACTAACAAATTAGTATAGATAGCAAAATGTTCTTTGAGATGAAGATAACATGCAGTAGCCTCAAGGCAAGGAATGTCTTTTCAGTGCCCAGAGAAAGAAAAGACTGCTTACAGAAAGCAATTCATGCAACTACAAAGGCCATAAAGGAAATTGTGGTAGTGAGGGAGAACGCATATTGCAAAGGTGAGCAACAAAACATGCAAACTAAGCGCAGAGGCATCATTACATGAAAGGCAAGAGCTGACAATGTGATGTGTCTTTAAATACAGCTAGCAACGAACTGTTATGCTGGAAAAATATGGAAAAAAGCTATCCCAAGCAAGTAGACGAGCATGTCAGAGTGTTCCCTTACATGAGGTGAATGGAGTGAAACATCTGAGCTGACAGAGAGGAGCGTTGGGCAAACTTAACTAGCACCTCCAGCCATTGACAAGTTTACTCTCGGCCTTCCTCAGCAATAATTCTTCAGTTGTTGGAGAATTCCAGTCTTCATATCAGGCTGGTTTCACACAACATGGATGGAACAACGCTCTTGGGTGGTGGTGATGCAATCCACCACCAAAGGACCTAGCTGTATTACCTCGGTAAGTGTTTGCAGTAGGACCTGAACCAAACCAATCACCACAGAGGAAGTGATTATATAAAAATGAGAGATCTAAAAATAATATATATATATATATATATAAAAACAACAGTTCTACTCATTCAAAATTGGTTTCACTCTTTCTGCCTTAAAGAGCTTTCTACCGGCGAGGTGAGCAATGGGTATCCTGCCCTGGCAGTCAGGTGCTGACCATGGTCCCGTGGATTTCCCAAAGGAAAAGGTCCAAAAAAACATATACTGAAATTTCTCCACATGCAAACTTAATTTGATTTAGAAAATTTTAGATCTTTTAATTGTTATTATATTACCTTAACTGACCCTTCCATCCCTAAGCATTAACCTCTCATGTATTTATGTAGCTGTTACTCAAGAAAGAGTATTTAATTTGACCTCTCCTTAGCAATAGAGAGGAATTCATTGCTCTGCTCTATCTTTGTGCCTAATAACTCCTTTCAACCCAGAATCTTATTAGAAAATCCCCCAAGGAGCAGTTCTTGTTTGTGTTGGAAAGGCAAATAAAGTTCTTGTGCATTCCGTGATCGTGGGCTAGTGACATGGCACATTTTATGAAGGGCATTATCTCTAATATGTGTCATTTCAGAAAGACTGGAATATTCATTTATTTTGATAGTGAAAAATGAGTTCCAGAAAGTGACAAAGATCTGTGATTACTCTGTTAGTTGGACCCTATTCCGAATTGTCTGAGCTGACAAGAAAAAAATCTGTCTAGTTTGATGAGGAAATAAAAAGATCATAGAATCATAGAATGGTTAGAGTTGGAAGGGACCTCAAAGATCATCTAGTTCCAACCCCCCTGCCATGGGCAGGGAAATCCTCCACTACACCAGGTTTCCCAACCTGGTGAATACCTAAATGAGCTAAAATGAACCTAACTGAACCAAACCAGCTCAAAATTCCCGTAGTTTAGACAAGAAGCTGTGGAATCATACACACAGTTGCAGTTGGGGTTTGACCTTGATGATTTAAGCCTGTGCTCTTTCTGAAGTTGGGAAACATCGATAAAGAGGATAGAAAAGAAAAGGGAGTATGAGCAGCTGGCATGGGGAGTGTGAGAAGCTAGTGCAGGGAGTGTGAGAAGCTGACATAGGGAGCATGGGAAGATGATATAAGGTGTGTAAGAAACTGATATTTAGTTTAGTAATGCTTTTTTAGGCATAGCCAATAATAAAGCTAAAATAGGTGCGTGCGCTATTGTTTGTAACCAATCACAGCTGGGTAAGGGGCGCGTGGACACATCGTGGCTAGAGTGATGATCTATAAAAGCTGCCTGTGAAATAATAATAAAGGTGTCTCTGGTATCACATCTACGGAGTCTGTGCATTCAGCCGCTGCAAGAAGCCACATAGAATGGATGATGTTTTGGGTTTGCTCTTTGCTCAAATATGAGATTCAGAGGCTAAATGGGCCAAAATGATTTTATTTTTTTTGTTACACCTATATCATTCCTGACTAATATTTGACCTGTTCCTAAAGCTTCTTCTAATGCTGGATAATCCACCATTTATCCTAGGAAACCTCTCAGAGTGCTTAACAGGTACGTATGCATTACCTCTCTACCTGTCTTGCAGACCTCTGAAAATTTGGAGAAATTCGCTTTTAGCCAAGAAGTAACCGTAGAATTTTCTCACCACTTCCCCATTACCCAACCAAGATTGATGGGGACACAATCTACTAACTGTGAGTGGAGGAAAGATCCATGGAATTCTCATTTCACTCCTTAGTATAAAGGGAAAAATCTGCCACCTCGCCCTACCCCACATTTATCAGAGAGTTATGAAGTACCTGTTCTGCTTTGGACTTTTTATTATAGTAATTCAATTACTTTTGTCAAGAAATATACCACTTAACCTGATTCTAGAGAAAAAAATGGGCAGGGATTCTTAATAATTAATAAAATGACATTCCTCGAAAAAATGTCACCAACTTTATTATACCGTAGTTGGCATTCACAGTCACTTAGCTACCTACAGAATAAGAATTTCTTTAGCTGTTACTGGAATCTGCTGGTGTCAAAAAGCGTCGAGGCAGGACATGAGCTTGTTGGATGACAAATGCTGAAAGCTTGGTGAAAGACTAAGCAGGATATTTGCAAAAACTGAGGTTTTATCCATCCAATTAGAGTGAGACAGCAGGAGCTAAGTCCACCTAATGAAAGCCATAGTTTCAGATTCCTGTCTATGTAGGAACGCAGCTGCCAATGTTTTACGCTGAATTCAAGAGCCTCAACCCCACCATGTTCCAGATTACAGTGTGTGATGAGCTCTGTATTCCGTGCACACACACAGGTAAAATTCTTGTTGGTATTAACTAAAATTTTGTAGGCAAATATAATGTTTGATGGGTGTATAGCGGATAAAGATTAACTACAGGGGCTGCTCTGTCTCATCTTGCATCAATTTTTTTTCCATCTGATCTCTTCAGGCAATCCATCCATGAACTAGGATTTGAGAGCTGAAAGATGTGTTCAGCTGTCAGCTTTTAGCTTGGCTCGGTGTAGACATTGCTCTGACTCTCAATTATTCCCTAATCTAGAAGATTTACCAAGTAGGAGGTATGACCTTTGAAAATAAGCCTTTTATAGAGGCTTGTGAAGATGGAATATAGACTCGAGTTGCTTGACCTGATTTAATCAGCAAACGCTGATTCATTGGAATGAAAACGCTTTGCAGAAAATGCAGCAGTTTTAATGGAACTTTCACTAAGTACACCAAGGCTCCCAGATTTGTCCCTGAATTTAATGAATCTTGACCATGGAGGTAAGAACTCCCATTCCAGCCAGAAAAACTGTCTACCTTTGCAATCTTTCTGCATTGTTGAGGTCTAGCTCCACCTCACCTAGCTTCCACCAGATTGGTGAGTATCAGAACTAGGTCTACAACTGTCAACTGTAGACTGAAATTTGGTAAGGACAGGCATTTTCAAGGAGTGATCCAGGTCACCTAAGGTCTGAATCCATCTGTGGAAGCATCAGTTCTCTCCATTTTTCATTTGGATACCTTCAAGGAAGCTGAGCCCTGCAATAAACCAGCAATTACTGTGCATGCCACAGGAGAGGGGAAAAAGTCTTGGCTGTAAGAACTGTTTAAAAGCAGAATAGATCAGTTGCTAAGCAGTTGCCAAGATCTGAGCCTGAAATCAAACCCCTTTAAATGCTAAATAGGTGTCGCAGCTGGAAGGCTTCAGGCAGCTCCAAGCAGACCAATGTTCTAATGCAAAGGCTTTAGGCTCTACTCTAAGGAAAGACCACACTCCTCCAAGGCTCAGGAGGAAATGCCTCACCCTTAGGAGTAAACACCCTGCCTTAAATAGTCAGGAGTCACATGGTTTGCTAGATGGGTCAAGGCTATTGGTCACTTGACCATCCATCTCCCAGAGTGATTGGCTGAATGCTACAGCACCTGTTTCAAGGTAGCTTTCCCAGTGTAACGAGCTACAGGTGTTTCTTAGTTAGCCTGCATAGGGAAAGAACTTGCACAGGATGCTGCAGCAGCCAAAAGGTTTCTCCACAATTCCCCCTTTTTGTTTTAAGATTAGTTTAAATCAAGCAGGGAGATTTTTCAGCAATACCATGGGAGATACATCTAGCAAACCAGTCATACATTTAGTTATTAATTCTAACATTCTGACTCCGACGGAGACTTGAAATTTAGTCTCTGCTTGTGGAAGGAACAGGTTGATGGCCGATGTCATTATTTCCATTAGAAGGGTCATTTGATGGATGATCTCCGTTCTGGCCATCGTTCGGACGTTGCCTGTTCTGTTTCTGATGTTGCAGGTCAGGGCGGACGCATCTTGCGGGTAGCCATCGTATCCCAGTATCTGTGGAAACGCAAGCATACCCACGACCCCAAGCAATAAGCTCATATGGGCCTTCCCACGTCTTAGTGAGTAGGTCCCGTATCCAGACTTTTGCTCGGGGCAGGTGCGTCTCGCCTGAAGACTGCAACGAAAGAAAGTGATTCAAAATAATGGGATTATTTGAATTTGATGGCACCGTAAGATGGTTAATTGTGTATAACGCTTTTTCTAGGCGACTCTGTGAGGTTTCTCCATGCATTCCCCCTTTTTGTTTTTCTAAAACACGCTTCAAGGTGCCATGAGCGCGTTCAACAATGGCTTGGCCAGTAGGAGAATGCGGAATACCCAAAGTATGATTTACACCCCATAGTTGTAAAAACTGCCGCGTCTTCTGTGAGACATAGGCCGGGCCATTATCGGTTTTTATAGAAAAAGGCATGCCCAAGACCGCAAAAGCGAGTTTCCAATGGGCAATGGCATCGCGACTTTTCTCCCCAGTATGAGCAGTTGCCCACATAGCTGAGGAGAAAGTGTCAATAGACACGTGCACATACTTAAACCTGCCAAATTCAGGAACATGCGTTACATCCGTCTGCCAAAGCTGCAGGGCCTTTAGACCCCTGGGGTTTACCCCCGATGGCAGAGGTGCCGCAAGTCCGTGGCAGTCAGCGCAAGCGCTGACAATGTCCCGAGCCTCAGTGGGCATTAAGTGGAACTGTTTCTGCAGGGTATGTGCACTTTGATGGAAGAAATTATGCGATGCCTTGGCTTGTGCGATTTTATCGGGCTGAGGTGCTACCCATGCGGGGTTAGCTAGCATGTCAGCCCTGGAGTTGCCTTCCGTTATAAAGCCTGGCAAATTAGTATGACTATGGATATGCAGGATGTAATATGGGTGAACTTGATCTTGAATTGCACACCATAAGGTTTTTAACAGAGAGAACAGAGCCGCATTATTCACTTCTTTCAGAAGTGAACAACCTAAGCGTTGCGTTATATCAGCCACATAAGCAGAATCTGTGACCAAATTCAAAGGTACCTGCGAGAACCATTGAAAGGCCATGGCAACAGCCCTTAGTTCAACCAACTGGGCTGAGCCTGACTCATGGCCTTCCAGCACCTGCCACTCAGATTCCTCCTTCCAGGTAACAATAGCTTCCCCAGTTTTCCCAGACCCATCAGTGAAGACGGTGGGTCCTTGTACTGGCACTTGGCTATTTTTTGGCCGCAAGGTAAAGCTTGTCGATCTTGCCAATTGCAGCAATTTACAGCTAGGCAGATGGTATGCAATTTGTCCTGAGAAATTTTCCAGCGCACTTTGGAGAGGAGCACTGTTAGTAAGGCTCCACTCAAAGTATTCCTGCTGTACTGGCAGAACAATTATTGCAGGATCTGCTGCCATCAATTGTAGACAGTGCTGACAGCATTTGATTATCAGACAAGCAATTAATTCAAATAGTGTAGATGCTGTCTTGTTTGGTTGGTGTGGCAAAAAGACCCATTCCAGAATATGCAAGGGGTCAGACCACTGTTTGTTCCATTGGCCAATGATACCTGTTGGATGAGAATCTGGAGTGGTAATAAAAACAGTAATATCAATGGAGGGATCTATTCGGTAAACCTGACGAGCAGAAATGGCCTGTTGAACCTCCTCTAGTGCCCGTCGTGCTTCAGGAGTCAATTTTCAAGGTGAATTCAACTCAGGGTCCCCCTTTAAAATATTGAAGAGCGGCGCAAGTTGCGCCGTGGTTAGCCCTAGATAGGGACGTAACCAATTGATGACGCCCAACGGTTTCTGAGCGTCATTCAAGGTCTTAATAGAACTCGAGAATTGCACCTCTTGGTGTTGTATAGTCTGGTCCAAAATTTTGACTCCTAAATATCTCCAAGGAGGATGCTGTTGAACTTTCTCCGGAGCCACTTGCAATCCATAAGAATGCAGAGCAGCGAGTAGCCGAGGCTGTATCTTCAGCAGCTCATCCTGGGTGGATGCTGCTACCAGGATATCATCCATGTAATGGTAGCAGTATGCTTCAGGGAACTGCTTACGGATTCCGGACAAAGCTTGAGCAACATACCATTGACAGATAGTCAGGCTGTTCTTCATGCCCTGAGGTAGGACCTTCCATTGATATCTCTTTGCAGGTTCAGCGTTGTTAACCGCAGGTACAGTAAAGGCAAATTTTGGTTTGTCATAAGGATGTAAGGGGATTGTGAAAAAACAGTCCTTCAAATCAATGATCAAGATTTCCCACCCTGCTGGAATCATGGTGGGTGAGGGCATACCAGGCTGCAATGCCCCCATGCTTTCCATTGCTACAAGATCTCTGAAAAATCAATGCAGTAATCTCCATTTTCCTGATTTCTTCTTAATTACAAAGACAGGCGTATTCCAGGGACTGGTAGAAGGTTCAAGGTGTCCCTGTTGTAATTGTTCCTTAACTAGGTGATGAAGGGCGACTAATTTTTCTTTTGGTAGGGGCCACTGGGGTTGCCAGATGGGTTTGTTTGCTAACCATCGCAAAGGCAACGTAGGATACTGTGCGCCCTTCAGTGCAGTGGCCCCCATCAAAAATTTGTCCCGATACATACTCCCCAGGCCGCCAAGACATCCCACCCCCAGAGGTTGAGTGGAGCTGTAGTGACATAGGGCCGAATTGTAGCTGTTTGACCCTCTGCGTTCTTTACCACCACAGGTCGTTCGCTTCGATAACTCTGTGCGGTTCCTCCCAGTCCTGCAATGGCTGACCCCGCGGGGGCTAAAGGCCACGTAGGAGGCCATGCAGAGAAGGAGACGATTGTCACATCAGCCCCTGTGTCAATCAAACCTCGGAGCTGAATCCTGGATGGCTGGGCATCTGGCAATATTAAGGTGCAAGTCATCTGTGGCTTTTGGCTGGAGATATCTGCAGTCCAGTAAACTTGTGGAAGTCCTGTGGAACCAAAGCCACCACCTTCACAACTCTGTCGTTTTGCCTTAGGGACACTTGATTTGAAGGGTACAAGTTGAGCGATCCGAGTCTTTTCTGGTATTGTGACAGGGGGGGTGGGCGTGGAAATCATCACACAAATTTGTCCTGTGAAGTCAGCGTCAATAACTCCTGGGTGAACAAAGATCCCTTGAATGGTGGTACTAGATCTTCCCACCAATAATGCACTTAGCCCATGTCCTAGAGGCCCAAATGCATCCAAGGGAACCTTATAGACCCGACAGGATTCTAAGACGACTGTTGTTGCGGTGCATACATCCACCCCGGCTGATCCCTTTGTGCTGGCTGAAAGCTGGCTGAGTAAGCCTGGGTTGGTATCATGCCCTGGGGAAACATTTCTGTCTGAGCACACATCCCCATTGCGCTCCTGGGGAAGTTTCCCCAACATGTCAGGGGTCGGCCATTGGCATGGTATAACGATTCACAATATCTCACAGAGTGGCCTGGCTTACCGCATCTTATGCAGCGAGCAGGTCTCCTGTTATCCTTGTTTCTTCTTTGTCTGGTCTGTCTTTGTCTATTGTCCCTCTTAGGTTGTCTTTTTGGTTCCGGGTCAGCATTTTTGGGTTGAATAGGCCGCAGAATTGTGGCCAGAGCAGACTTATAGCTTTCAGATTCTAGCTTAGAGCATGCTTCGATCATTTCTGTTAGTGTAGGCTCCCCTGGCATGGAATTTATGATTTTTCTACATTCTTCATTGGCATTGTCTTTTGCCAGCTGCTTACATAGTAGTTGTCTCAGGTTTTCATCTTCGACCTGTTTTTCAAGGGCTGCAGCAACTTTCTCTACGAAAGATAAAAACTGTTCTTTCTGCCCCTGATAAATCTTCACATACCGTGTTTTTGGGGCAGCCATATCTATGCCCTTTAATAGAGCTCCCACGTCGATCTTTTGGGCTTGCTCAAGAACTTGGGGGTGCCATGTAGCTTGAAAAATCGGGGTCAGTGAAAGCATTGGCTCCCAGTAGAGCATCTGCTGGAGCTCCGTATCTGGGGTCAGTTGGGGGTAATTGCATATTTCCAGCTGCAGCTCTCTCAGCCATTCTTCTCCAATTGGCCTCAAAGACCATATATTGTACTGGTTGAAATAATACTTGACCTAGATGTTTAATGTCAAATGGGAAGAGTAGGTCAGTATTTAATATCCTGATGATCTGCATGACCTGAGGAGAGTCTAATCTGTATTGTGCTACCTTGGTTTGCAGGTCTTGGACTACCTTCCAGGCGATGGTTTCGTGTTTGTCAATTTGACCTGAGTTAGGAAGCGCCTTTTGTACTGGGAAGGCTTGGATAAGATCCTCTGTTCGTTCATTACTTCCCTGAACAATCTGCTCAGGCCCCTTTTCAGGCAACCCAACTTTTTCTATTAGATCCCAGTCGCCAGCTTCCAGAGCCCGCCTCTTGACTTCTCCCCAGAACCGTTTTGAATTTTTTGGACGCACAGTCACCTCGCATTCGGGAAGTGTCCAGGGACGGTTGTGGGCTGGCCATGTTTGTTGTTGTCTGACCGTCACCACGGCTTCCTGCAGTGATGAAACATTATCAGGCAGGGGTGTGTCCAATGGCTTCTGACAGGATGCAGACACTGGGCCAACGGGTCGTGTAAAGGCAGAGGCTGTGGCCGGTTGTGGAACAGTCCACGGAGATGCAGTCTGGGTTGCGGAAACTTGTGTCGGCACCACTGCTGTTGTCAGTGGCATGCTTGGCGCCACTTCTGGGGTTGTTGCTGGGCCGGTTGGCATGGCCAGCCCAGGTTGTCCCGGTACAGATTTGGCAGCAGTAACCTGCCGCAACATTTCCATCAATGCCGTTAGTTGTTGCGACATTCCTTGCAAACCTGCCATAACCTGCTGTATTATGAAATGCGTTGTTTGGGGTTGCTCCATTTGTGCCCGTGGCAGATAGCCGGGCGCTATGGGTGATGCCGCAGGACATGAAGTTGCGGTAAACCAGGGTGCCATGCCCGGGAACTGTCCTTGTGGTGCCTGGTCTGGTTGAGGGGCCAATGGCAGAGCAGTACGAAGAACACGTTCTGCTGTAATGGCTGAAGTAGCCGGTTGAGATGCAGAAGAAGGGGAGGCTGTTGGGGCAAAGGGTGGGGGACGCTCCAATGCTTTGTCTTGTCCGGAGGAGCATTCCCACAAAAAATCATGAGGAGGACACTTGGGTTGGACATAATCTCACAGGGAGGGGTAAAGCTTCTGTGCAGTCCCCACAGCTTTCTCCATATCTGAGGACAGCAGGGGCACAACTGGTGCACTACCTGTGGTCAGTCCCCTTTCAGATAACTCATCGTCCCCTTCAGAAACTTCACTTGTAGATTCATCAGAATCTGGCAATACTTTTTCCTTCCTTTCTACCATCCATTTCAGCATTACATCATATACAGTTCCCCAAATACGTAGCAGACCGGTCAGGTTCTTTCATCCAAATACTGTTTCATAGATTAGCTTATCCCCTAGCTGCTTCCACACTTCTGAGCTAAAGGGGGTGTTGAGGTCAGTCAGGCATTCATGCTCTGCCGCCCAATCTAACAGCTCACAGAGAGCTTTATCACTTATTTTAGCACCTGCAATTGTCATTGCAGGTTTGAGAATGGAAAACATCATGCTTTCTTTTGTGGAGCTTTGTCCCACCATTCTAATTTGCAGTCCGTCCCTTGGAGCCCCGTGTATGGAAGCACGTACCTTCAGATCTTAGTTGTGGCTGGATCACATCAGGGTCACCAGTTGTCACAGCTGGAAGGCTTCAGGCAGCTCCAAGCAGACCAATGTTCTAATGCAAAGGCTTTAGGTTCTACTCTAAGGAAGGACCACACTCCTCTAAGGCTCAGGAGGAAATACCTCACCCTTAGGAGTAAATGCCCTGCCTTAAATAGTCAGGAGTCACATGGTTTGCTAGATGGGTCAAGGCTATTGGTCACTTGACCATCCATCTCCCAGAGTGATTGGCTGAATGCTACAGCACCTGTTTCAAGGCAACTTTCCCAGTGTAACGAGCTACAGGTGTTTCTTAGTTAGCCTGCATAGGGAAAGAACTTTCACAGGATGCTGCAGCAGCCAAAAGGTTTCTCCACAAATAGGAGAAATAAAGCTTTGTGATTATTTATATGACACTTCTTGTGTTGGGCTCGCCCTTGCCACTTTGCTCCTGAAAACAGAGATGAAATTAAAATCTATGTCCTGACTCAAATGCTTCACAGTAATACAAAGTCCTTGAAAACTGGGCTCTCACTGGGTACCCCCCAGCTGAATTGCTGGCTGGAGGGCTCCAAGGGATGCGCAGAGCCACCAAGCGCATAATGCACGTGTCTTCCACGTCGGCATCCCAAATCCAGTTGTGTGGCTCTCCCTGATTTTACCATGTGTGTTTAATGAGCTGCCCATGCCGTGCTCTCCTCCCTCTCTCCTCCTTCTCTCCAAGAGGATAGCAGGGTTGTAAAAAAGCAGAACATGAATAGGTGGCTAATCAAATCAGCGAACGTTGAAAAGGTCAGAGCCGTCGCGGGAGAGTGTTGACTTTCACGAGCTGTCACGAAAGGGAACGGCGGCGTTTGAACGCCATGCCGAGAATTCAACCCAAACTTGAAAGGGAAATACGAATTGCTCATACTCTGGGTGCTGAACTAGGAGGAGCAGCAAGGGAGAACCTCACTGACCACACCTTCACAGCTCTTTGTCCCATCTTTTCAAAGTCCAGGACCCTGATGCCCTCTTGGTGGCCTGTTGCCACACACCAGTAGACTTCCAGTAATGTACTGGGATGATCCTTGTTGGCACCAGCTGAGACATCAGCCTACTGTTCTCCCTCCGGACCCCAATCCCATTACCCAGCTCCTCACTGAACCAATTCAGGGAGTGCCATATGGAATTTACTTATAGGTGTCATTTAGATTCCCCAGCACAGACATAACTCTCCGAAACTACTTCGTGATGAGCTGAGGAATGAGTATCTCCCACAACAGATGGAAGACAAGAGCAAGGGCTCGTGTATTTTTAGCTAACACGTTATTGCCGGCAGTCCTTTGGAGTAGACCCAGTTGTTAAAGCCTTGTGTCATCTGTCCAGCTTCCCTGTTTAAATCCAGTCTGCCACTTATCATCTGCTCCTCTCTTGGCTGGTGGTTAGTCACTTAATCACTTGATTATTGAGGAATTCATGGGAAAAACTATTCACAAAGATATATTTAAAAAAAAAAACACTCCACTTTGTTGCTAAGTAATGATACGGGGATAGGTATAGGAGTAGGCATAAGACTACATAAGACTATATTAGCTATTATTTCTATGGATAGGTATAAAAATAGGCATAAGATGGCATAAGACTCTGGGAAATACATAGCTCTGTGAAATAGCTCTGTGAATTGCTAGAAGTTATCAAATACTAATCCCTGCTTTGAAACACTAACTACCCGAAAAGAAGGCCGGTAAGAGAGACAAAATAAATGATGGCAAGGTTGTAACTCGTGACCCATAGGGAGAAAAACAGACAAAGAGGAGAGATAAGGACTAATGAGAACTAACATTTGTCTTCAAGCAATAACAAGTAGGAGACAACCAGGTGTCCACTCAAGGCCAGGGAAACGGTTTGGCTCTACAGGCCCAGCCAAAACAAGAGTATTAGAGTTTTAGGGAAGAAGTGAAAACACACAGCGAGGAAGACCTACAGCCTTCATCCCAAAGATCCCTGCCCACGACCACCAGGAGGCGTGTCAAGGAGGAGCCTGAGGCGGATCCTGAGGCGGGGGCTATGGAAATGATCTCCTGGGAGAGACTGCCCTTTTGGGGGAGGGGGTGATGAGTATGTCTGTATAAATACAAGAAAAACTGCTACGACGGGTGAAGGTAAGCCAGAGTATACAAAAGATGACCGTAAACTCATTACAGATCTAGAAGGATCATATAATGAGGATGGGTGGGTGTCGGAGTGCAGATCCTTGAAGAGACTGCACGAAGAAAATCCTGTGTAAATAAGGACTGGAGCTCTAAAGTTAGGCCTCAGGGGCAGAATGCCCTTGAAGTTAAGGATAAGAAAACTATGCAGTATGATAAGGGAGTAGTGTTTGCTTAGAGCAGAGCTTCGCTAGGCGGGTGTCTGTTTGAAATAAGCTGTTAAATATGACAAGCATATGTATCATCCAATAATGGTGTAGAAAAGGTGTGGTCTCAGGATTATTGACAAATACTGTCTATATAAGCAATAAGAACTGCGCAATAAACGAGACTTCCTGCAGCTAACTCATATTGAGTCGTCTCAGTACTTCTCCAAATCCCTTCTCCACAGGTGGGCCATGACACCACACAAAAAACTTATAGTTCCTTCTTATATGGTTTGGCCATTAGCCCGAGAAGAACACAAGAAAGGCCATTGTGGGGTGGAAGCATTGTACAAATATCTTATCAAAAGTATAGTGGCTCGAAATCTGTATACCGTTGTCAGACAAGTATCTCAGCAATGTGATCTCTGCCTCCAGACTAGTCCAAAGACCATTGCACAGCCAGAAATAGGCCAAATTGGGAAAGGGAATGCTCCAGGACAACTGTTGGAGGACATCTAAGGGTTAACGGACAGGTGAACAATCCAGCCTTTCTTGATGACGTATGCTGGAATGCGGAAGAGCTGTAGAGACGTGGACAACCCCCAGATGCGGAACGGAAAATGGACACTATAGTGACGCTGCTTCCTTCAGTACAACCAATCACACGAAGAGGCGGGCTATTTGCTTGCAAGGTTATAAAACACGCTGAATGTAAATAAAGGGAGGTTCACTTGTTTGATCACATTGATCGTGTCAGGTGTCCTCATTTTCCCGCAATTGGCGCCCGAACAGGGACCCTCAGATTCCTCACGACAAAGTTGAGAGACTTGGCGAGGAAGAGGGTGGAAGACCGGTCGAATGATCCGCTGCCCCGGCGGAATGAGCAGTGACCTGCGTAGTCGCTGAGTGGAAAAAGGTGCACCTTGTTCTAGTCGCTGGATCGACGCTGGAATCTCGCTTAGGAGGATAGGTGAGCGGCCAGGGAGACAGATGGGGTTAGATAAGCAACAAGAGGCTATCCTAAATCTGCTCCAGCATATGCTCTCTGTGAGAAAATTTAAATATGAATCCTTGGCTCTTAAAGGGCAGCTATTGTGGGCTTGGAACACAGACTTGATCCCCGCAGTAGGAGTCGCTTTTGAACTCTCTACGTGGGAAACCATAGGCAGAGAGCTATGGGATGATATCAGCTCGGGGGGAGCGGGTGCGAAGGAGGCGAATAAATATGCTACCCCGTGGAAGTCAATTAAAGAAGCGTTACATAGCATGAAAGCCGAACGAACTGTTGCTACTGCTGTAGGTGCTGTGGCTCCTGAAGCTGCTCTCAGTACAATAACTGGCATCGTCTTCATCCTCCATCTCTTTGGGGTAGTCAGAGTCGTCGTTGTCCTCCTCCTCCTCCTCTTCCTCCTCGGACACCATGCTTTCCTCCTCCTCTTCACTCTCATGACGAACACTTCCTTTATCTTTTCTACGCGAATTTCTGTGCCTCTAGCACCACCCTTGCCTTCTGCTACCAAGGTAGAAACCGTGGATTCAGGAGAAAAAAGGGACCCTATAGGGACCACACCCCTAAAAAAGGAACTGCGCCACAATGGCGGCAGCCAAAATGGCGACAGCACGTTTGTTCAACAAAGGGTCCCGGAAGAGAAGACAGAAGAACTACAAAGGGGTGTGGAAATAGGTGGACCGTCTTGTCGACCTAAGTCCCGCCTCTATCCTGACCTCACAGAGCCCCGCCCAGAGCCCCCCCAGCTCCGCCCACAGCTCTGCCCAGAGCCCCGCCCAGAGCTCTGCCCAGAGCCCCCCCCACAGCCCCGACCAGATCCCCGCCCAGAGCCCCGACCTGGGCTCCGTTCAGAGCTTCACCCAGGGGAGGAACCCATGCCCCCGCTGATTTCATTGGGAGAACAACAGAAAAAAGAACTTTTTGAAGAAGTTTTGCGACAAGTTATGGACAAGCTGTCGCAATTGAAGACATCAGATGCCGATGACAACAATAATCCACAATATTCTTCAGATACTACAGTCCACAATACACCTAATCCTTTTGCTACACCTTTGTCACCACCGATGCCTATGCAACATCTATCTGTGCCGACTGCCCCACCGCCCTTTGCGCCACCAGACGAACAAGAGAGAAGCAGGAGATGGAAGGGAGTTATTCGTGAAGCCTTAATCGAAGGAAATTTTTTGCCATGTGCCTTTCCCATTATCACAGACCATGGGGGAATTAGAAGGTGGGAACCTTTTGACTGGAAAATTTTAGAAAAGGCGCGTTCTGCGATATCACAATATGGGTTTCAATCCGGTTATACTCAACAACTGTTACAATTTATTTTCACAGCAGATGTGCTGATACCACATGACTCACAACAAGTTGCTAACATTCTTTTGTCCCCTTCTCAGCAGCTTTTGTTCTCCAGGGCCTGGCAGCAACTATGTGACCGTGAAGCTGCACGACCTCGGCAGCAGGGAGACCCTCTATATGGTATTCAAGCGCAAATGCTGATGGGCCAAGGTCCTTTTGCAAACACGACATTACAACAAGGCTTTCTGGTAGAAGTATTGCAGTTGTCACAGCAATTAGCTTACCAAGCAATGATTTCAATTAGAGAACCGGGGAAAGTATATTCCTTTGCAAATATTAAACAAGGCCCCCAGGAAAGTTTTCCTTCCTTTATTGATCGTTTACATCAGGCTGTTCGAAGTCATCCTGATTTGGACGACACAATGAAGGAACAAGTCTTTAAAATGTTTGCCTTTGAGAATGCCAATGATAAAGCAAAAAGGATCATAAGCACATTACCTAGAGATGCCCAAGTGGCAGATATGTTAGAAGTTATAGAACGCACCACTGGTCCTGCATCTCTAGTTGCTGCTGCGGTATATGGTGCTATTCGTCCTCTGTTAGAGAAAAAAGGGGGAGGAGCCAAGCGAAAGAAATGCTTCAATTGTGGGAAATTAGGCCACTACAGAAACCAATGTAAACAGCCACAACAACAGCAGCAACGGGGTAGCAGGAAATGGTGCAAAAATTGCAAAATGGATAATCATAATACCTACGAGTGCTGGGTGCAGGGAAACTGGAAACCGAGCGCGCCAGCCGCGCGCGCGATGATAGTAAATCAGGGGGCGACACCATTGTCAAGTCTGAATTTAAGCCAGAGCCAAAGTCAGGAATTTGTTCCCTCCGTGCCGCCACCGCAGGAAGTGCCGGAGTGGATGTGGAAACCGCAGTAGATTCAACACTCATATCTGACAAGGTAGTAGTAATAGACATAAACGTAAAGGGACCACTAGGGGAGGGGTTATCAGCTTTACTAGTTGGTCGTTCATCTACATCACGTCAAGGCATTTTTGTTCTACCAGGAGTTATTGATGCAGACTACACAGGGATTATTAAGATCATGGTTTACACGTTAACTCCACCTGTTTTTATTCCAAAGGGCAGTAAAATTGCTCAATTAGTGCCTTTCCGTAGCTGCGTGCCTTTATCTGATGATGTTGAACGAGGAGAAGGAGGATTCGGCTCCACTGGGCAACCAGAGGTATATTTTGCTTTGGATTTGAAAAGGACGAAACCCGAAATGATGGATTATCACAGAATCTCAGATAAGACCACAAAAGATTGAACTGAAAACAAACATTAAAACATTGTCGGATGTGCAAAGGCTGGTCGGTGAAATTCAGTGGATACGTAATATTTGTGGAATTACAAATGATGACCTAAGTCCTCTAATTCAGTTATTGGGGACAAGCAGCCATGCAAATGAATCTAGAGAAATTGGACCAACCCAAAAAATAGCTTTGCAAACAATTTCAGCGAAATTAACTTCTCAATATGGATCAAGGTTCGTCAAGGATGAACCAATAACATTAGTAGTTGTCAATTCTAGTCAAAAGAGAAAGTATCCATTTGCTCTTTTTATGCAATGGGACAAATCAAAAAAGGACCCTTTATCAATTTTGGAATGGGTTTTCCTACCCATGCAACCGCACAAAACTGTCACAACAAGAATAGAATTGTTTGCCCTTCTGATAATGAAGGGACGGACGCGTCTATTAGAAATAGCAGGGAAAGATCCAGAAATAATAGTATTGCCAATCGCATCTGTCTGGCTGGAATGGAATTTGCGACACTCTTTAGAATTACAGACGGCACTATGTGAATTTTCAGGTCAACTATGTAATCAGTTTCCTGCTCACAAAATGTTAACGTTTTTGACTGACCAAGATTTTGTTTCAACTCCACAATTGTCAGAGGTTCCTGTAGAAGGACTTACAATATTCACTGATGCAGGACGGAAATCAAAAAAAAGCTGTTAGTACGTGGCAATCTTTATCAGGTGCCTGGGAGGAACATGTTATCGTAGGAGGCCCGAAGGACTCATTACAGACTCTCGAACTGCAAGCAGTGGTATGGACATTTTCAAACTGGACTCAACAACCTATCAATATTGTTTCAGATTCATTATATGTGGTAGGTATAGTACGTCGATTAGAACGGGCTATGATAAAGGCAATATCTAACCCAGTTTTAAGCAAGTTGTTAGGTCAGCTGTTACACTTACTAAATATGCGCTCTGTTCCATATTTTATCACGCTGTCGTGGTTTTAGGCTGATCCAGCAACTAAAACTCACACAGTCTCTCCTTCTCCAATAAAGTAGAGAGGAGAGAGAAAAAAAAAAAAAAACAAAAGGACTGAGGGTTGAGGCAAGAACAGAGGGAGCACCCACCAACCATGGTCCTGGGCAAAACAGGCAGCGCTTTTCTCAAAGCAAAACAGTTTATTAATGATTACTTAGAAGGACAAAGGGAAATAAAAACCGATTACTTGAGAGGACAGAAAGAAACAAAACCAGATCTTAAAACCGACACCTTCCCCCCCCCACCTTCCTTTTCCTCCCGGCTCTACCTCCTCCCCCCAGCAGCACAGGGGGCAGGGACTGGGGGAGTGCAGGTCAGTTCATTCCGTGCTGTTACTGCTGCTTCTTTCTTAAAGGAGAAGGAGTCCTTACACCCCTTTGCCCCTGCTCCAATGGATCCCCTACCCACGAGGAAAAATCCACAAATTTCTCCAACGTGAGTCCAGCCCACTGGAAACAATCCTTCCCCACAGATTGCTCCGGTGTGGGCTATACCACAGTCTCGGGTACTTAGGGAGCTGTAGCCACTCGCTCCGGCGTGGGTTGTCACGCAGACTCCAGATGCCTTTCTGCCTTGCCGTGCCCCCAACACGACCATCCTCGGGCTCAGGCATCTTCTCCCCACGGGCTGCGAGTGGGTCGCTGCTCCACCGAGGCCGTCCTGGTTGCAGGGGGGCAGCCTGCTATCTCACCATCAGCCGCAGGGGAAACTCGGCTCCGGCACACCTCCTCCCGCTCCATCCTCACTGACCTGCTGTCGATGCAGCTGTTTCTCTCAGATCTCAGTCCTCTCCAGGTGAACTCAGCCCAGTGGGCACCCTGGGAGTGGGGTGCCCCCGAGTTCCCCAGCTGGCTCCGCCGCCGCCATTCTCCGTGGGCGGCGCCGGCCCGACGCAGGCAGCCGCCCGGCCGGGAGCCAGGGAGCGGGGGCAGTGCCCTCCTCCCTTCTCTGGTCGATCCTGGGTGAAGCACCTTTTCCGGTTCCCTTGTCCTGACTTAAATAGGGCAATTCGCAGAGGCGCCCTATTGGCTCAACCCCGAGGGGGATGGTAGTCTGATCCGGTGGCCAGAACTAAGCCTAACCCGGATCCAAAACCGGGGAGGTCGCAGGGAGCAAAATCCCTCTCCTGCCACCAGAACCACCCCCCCCTCCACATCAAACCATGACACACGCATATACGTAGTCATCTAACTCAACAGGGCTTAGCAATTGGCAATAACCGTGCTGATCAATTAGTGGCACCTGCATGGACGGGACCACCTATAGATGCCTTCCAACAGGCTCGTATATCTCATGACTTTTTCCACCAGTCAGCCAAGGTGCTCCAGAGACAATTTCATATCCCCTTAGTGGATGCACAAGGCATAGTAAAGTCCTGTGCTTCCTGTCAGAAACTAGGTTTTGGTCTTGGTCAAGGTATTAATCCGCGAGGATTGCATGCGCTCCAGCTATGGCAGATGGATGTTACTCATATAACAGAGTTTGGACGCTGGAAATACGTGCATGTCTGCATAGACACCTATTCTATGGCAGTTTGGGCTACAGCACAAACTGGAGAGACCACACGACATGTCGAACGGCATTTATATGCTTGCTTTGCAGTTCTAGGGGTTCCGCATGAAATTAAGACAGATAACGGACCTGCTTATGCTTCACTTCGCTTTGCTCGTTTTTGCAATCGCTGGGGTATCACTCACCGCACTGGAATACCGCATTCTCCCACTGGTCAAGCCATTGTTGAGCGCTCCCACCACACTTTAAAGACCATGTTGTTAAAACAAAAAGGGGGAACTCAGGGCTGGCTGCCCGGCGATCGATTAATGAAAGCGCTGTATGTCCTGAACTTTTTACGACTGGCGGGAAACAGTGATGAGCCGCCTATGCTGGTACACAGTAAAGGAATGAGCTCATTCTGGAAGGAAAAAACACAAGGCCTAGTAATCTATAAAGATTTAAAAACAGGGAAATGGGAAGGACCAGTAGAATTAAAAGTGACAGGCAGGGGATATATGTGTTTACTTACTGGAAACGGACCACTGTGGGTTCCGGCGAAGTGGGTAAAACCATATATACCCGAAGCAAACCATTTGTTACCGACAGGAAATGTAAGACCAGCTAGGACTTCTGAAACTACAGATAGAGATAGGGAGATCCAAGATTTTACAGATCAAGCAGAAATGACAGAGATGCCAGATGAGGAGAATGGCTCACAAGATTCGTAATAGAAGATTTCATATTGATATATAAACTGTTCTTATGTTTTTAATTGTTTGGCATTCTATGTGTGTGAAAGTTGCTTGTATATATGCTTTGTGTGTTTTCTCCGATCGGAAGGTGTATGGATTCCACCCGTAGCTACTGGAAGGAAAAGAATTGACTGGTACCAAATTAATGACAAAGAATTACTGGACTTAGTTGTGAGCGCGTAACTTTGAAAAAGGAAGCTGGGAGGATTGTTATTGAACAACATGTTGCAATTCACAAAAACCGCTGTTGGCTGTCAGAGCACATACTGGGCAGCCTTGTTGCACGCACTGGCCACGCGTGCAGCAACGCCGTGTCTGTACCTTTGTCATAGACTCTGCTGAGGGTGTAAAAGGGATGGCTCAGAGCGGAGCGGAAGGAGGCTGCAGAGCACACTGTGTGGATAATCAGGGGACGCCCTGAAGGTGCAGCGCCTGCCTCCCTTCTCCGCAATGACCCTGCTGATTGATACCCTCCTGCTCAGCGGAATCTTGGGCATAGTTGAAATGGTAAGGCTCCCAGGAAGGGAAACAATATGCTAGTAACTGCTTCTGCAAGGCTGTACCGAAAAGAAATGTCAGCAACTGCTTCTGCAAGGCTGTACCAAAAAGATTTGTCAGTAAGTGTTTCTGTAAGGTTATGATAGAGTTTGACAAGGTATTTTTCCTTTTTTCTTTCACATATAAGGGAAGAATTATGTGTACACCCGGAATAGGTAAAGCATGCATGTTTGTAATAGCTAGTGTATTCCAGAGTAGAATTTAGGCTTCGACATTTCCACCAGAGTGAAAAGCCTTCTATTAGTTTTAGTAGCTAACACAATGTTTCTCTTAATAACTTTTGTCTGTTACACTTGCTCACGAAAATGACTGAATGGGTTGTAAAATAAGTCTGGATTGTTCAAAAACAAGAAGGGGGATGTGTCGGAGGACATCTAAGGGTTAACGGACAGGTGAACAATCCAGCCTTTCTTGATGACGTATGCTGGAATGCGGAAGAGCTGTAGAGACGTGGACAACCCCCGGATGCGGAACGGAAAATGGACACTATAGTGACGCTGCTTCCTTCAGTACAACCAATCACACGAAGAGGCGGGCTATTTGCTTGCAAGGTTATAAAACACGCTGAATGTAAATAAAGGGAGGTTCACTTGTTTGATCACATTGATCGTGTCAGGTGTCCTCATTTTCCCGCAGACAACATTGGCAAATTGATTTCTCGGAACTTCCTAGAAAAGGGAGGTATCAATATTTGCTTGTACTAACTGATACCTTTTCAGGCTGGCCAGAAACCTTTCCGTGTAGAACAGCTAAAGCTCGAGAAATAACCAAAGCATTACTCCAAGAAATAATACCCAGGTTTGGAGTCCCAGCACTAATACCCTCAGACAGAGGAACCACACTTCATCTCTAAGGTAGTGCAACAAATTAGTCACCATCTAGGAATAGATTGGCAATTACATACTCCATATCGGCCACAATTGAGTGGCCAAGTAGAGAAAATGAATCATTTGATTAAACAACAAATTGTTAAATTGGGACAGGAAACTAATTTGGCTTGGCCCCAATCTCTGCCTCTGGCAATTTTATGAATACGAACCAACCCCAGAGCAAAAGAAGGGCTGAGCCCATTTGAGATTTTATATGGGCGGCCTTATGGAGTACAAAAGGGGGTGTCTTCACAAATTGGTGAAGGAATTATGACTTCCTATCTGGTGGCGTTAAGCAAACAACTCAGAAAAATTGAAAAACATGTATTTGGAACTCGGAGTAGAGGTCTAGATGGACCTGTACATAATATACAACATGGAGATTTTGTATATGTCAAGTCTCTTGCAGGAAGAACTTTGGAACCACAGTGGGAAGGACCATTCCAAGTACTCCTCACCTCCTACACAGCAATCAAGATCAAGGAGCAGAATGCCTGAATTCATCACACCAGAGTAAAAAGTCCATAGATCTCCATGGAAGGTCACGCAAGTCCAACTAGGGAAATTACTTTTCTCACAGTCATAATTATAATTCAGGGGTGGGAAAGCACTTATAGCCAGAATGATACTGAGTGGCCTTGGTAGGTATATTGGATCCATGGGGAAATACTCTGCTCGAGAAGGTTTAAATCTATCTACTGTGGTTATGTATGGAAATCAAGAATATTTAAAACAAGAATGGAGTAAGGATACAAAGGGAATTCACCAACTTCAGGGAAATGTAGGGAAAAAAAATAAATCAAAGTAGGATGCCAAATTATTAATTGCCCCACCCATAAAAAGGCATCCCAAATTACTAAAATTACTATCTCAATTACTCCCACAAATAATGTGCTTCGAAAGAATTAGATTGTTGGCATAATTTCACACTAGTGCAAAACCACTGAAGTGGCTTGTCTCTGAGCCAATAGTGCTATTGGACTTTCATTTAAATTTAAAATAAACGCTGGGCCAGTTACAACAATGCCCGCTGCGATAGTTACACATTGTAAAGAGATATGTCTACCACACGACCTATGCCAGTACCTAAGCTGGAACCCAAAATTTATGAAATTGGTCCATATGTAATAAGAAACACAGGACAGCAGCAAGTGTTATTCAACCCAGAATGGTCTCTCAAAAGGGTTGAGTTATCAATGCAGATTAATCTATCAGAAATCCAACCGTTGTGTTCTCCTTTCTTACAAACCTCTTATGAAGGATGGACTACTTGTCTAAGAAAGAGGAAAGGTATTTCTCAAAGACAAAAACCAAGAGACCTGACGAGGCTATTAGGAACAGGGTTGGGAGTTCTGAATACCATAGACTCAGAAGTAATAATGAACAAGCTGGCCGCTGTCACTACAGATCTGTCAAAACTGCAATGGCGCTTACAATCCTCGTTATTGACTTTAGGAGCTCACCAGTGGTTAGCATCACGAATCTTACCAGATTGGGAACAAACAAACATAAGAGACCACAATGTAATTGTAGATGTGATTGACAGGCTACAAGCCAATATCTCACTAGCCCTGAGTTGTGTTCAGGCCCAACTATGGATGCAATCAGATACTATAGTATCGCCCCTATTATAAGAGAAGGAGAAGAAGGGATATTTCCCACTAAAATCTGAAAGGTAGTCTGGGATGGTGCCACAAGTAAAGAAAGAGATCTTCAATCCTGGTGGAATATGGTAAATTTTACTTGTAACCCCACCACGCACACAGTTACAGCCTTTGTACTAACCATTTGTAATGCTCTAATAACTGTGATCCATCCCATTATAGCTTTAGGGATATACCATGACAGAACCCTGCTTTATCCTTTCGAACATAGAACATGGGCCCAAAGGGTAAGAGACAGATGACAAACAGTAGATCTAAAGTCCTGGATTGTGCGAGAACAACAAGGATTTCTAAGTGAAAGTAATACCCTATGAGCACAAGATATCTGTCTTGATACTGATCAAAAGGTGTGTCATTTTGAAATTCGCCCTGATGTTGGCTCAAAGACAATCATAATATATGCAGGGAAAGGTTGTGCATGTCTACGAACAAAATGTAGCTCCATATTTGTAGAAGAAACGGAAGTAGGCACTAAAAATCATTCAAACCTCTGCATCTGTAATTTCACTCGAATCATGGGATGTGACTTCCACTATTCTGCTCCCGTCACATCCCATCACATTCTAAAATCAGGCTATACATTGATCTACGAGTTAATACCCACACCTATAGGAACAAATCTAACTTTGCTAAAGAAATTGCTACAGCATCCTGGTTTAATGCAAATACTGGGCAAATTAGAAAGAGCAGACAGAAAACTCTGGGGACAGTTCATTATGATGCAAACAAGATAAAGAAAATTGTAAAAAGAGAGTAGAGAAGGATGGAGAACATAAATGGTGGGAAGCACTTTTTGGATGATCAGGATTTTTCAATCATCTAATACATCCTGTTATAATACTGTTAATAGCTACAGCTGCCTTGATGCTGTTACTAACACTGCTGTACGTATGGATTTGGTGTGTGTTTCGAAGGGTCTCTTCAATGCACAAAGCGTTATATCAATCGGGAAACTTAGGCAAGTAAAAGAATTTACTTGATTTAATAGAAAAGGGGGGACTGATAGGGGGATAGGTATAGGAGTAGGCATAAGACTACATAAGACTATATTAGCTATTATTTCTATGGATAGGTATAAGAATAGGCATAAGACTCTGGGAAATACAGAGCTCTGTGAAATAGCTCTGTGAATTGCTAGAAGTTATCAAATACTAATCCCTGCTTTGAAACACTAACTACCCGAAAAGAAGGTCGGTAAGAGAGACAAAATAAATGATGGCAAGGTTGTAACTCGTGACCCATAGGGAGAAAGAACAGACAAAGAGGAGAGATAAGGACTAACGAGAACTAACATTTGTCTTCAAGCAATAACAAGTAGGAGACAACCAGGTGTCCACTCAAGGCCAGGCCAGGCTGGGAAACGGTTTGGCTCTGCAAGCCCAGCCAAAACAGGAATTTTAGGGAAGAAGTGAAAACACACAGCGAGGAAGACCTACGGCCTTCATCCCAAAGACCCCTGCCCACGACCACCAGGAGGCGTGTCAAGGAGGAGCCTGAGGTGGAGGCTATGGAAATGATCTCCTGGGAGAGACTGCCCTTTTGGGGAGGGGGTTATGAGTATGTCTGTATAAATACAAGAAAAACTGCTACGGCAGGTGTGCACGTTTGTGGTGGAGCGATCCCCCGTGCACCCAGCGCTGCAATAAACATACCTACTTTACAACTTTCCAAGTTGTGGAGTCTGTTTCTGCACTTCATGCGGGTAAATGAGAGGTGTCCTTTATGGGATTCTTACTGCATTGAAATGAAGAAAAGCATTTTTAGTATTTCTTAACATAGTTTCTATGTACTGCAGTGATCACAAGAGATGCTTAAAAGCTGCTGTATGAGGTTTAAAATCCTGAAGTGTTTCCAACGTAGTAAGTAGGTGTGGACTGTCAAGCTAAGAGAAATGATTTATGCTAAAGCAACTCAAGGCAGGTTTGTAATTTCCCTGTATCTGCATATTTCTCTCTCAAAACCAGTGTCAACCAATATGACGTTGTGGGAATATGACTGAAATTGGAGGGGAATGGGAGAATATTGTTCCCCAGAATTCAGCTAATATTAGAGCAGCTCTGACATGAAGCACAGCTGCTGCTCCCAGGAACAAACAAGGCCTCAATATCCTTGAAATGGGGAGTAGAGTGATACAAAGGTATCATGGCTCATCCCTGTTATCGGGGATAAGAAATAACGAACAAGGCCTACGCAAGACCCTTGAAATGGGGAGTAGAGTGGTACGGAGGTATCACGGCTCATCCCTGTTATCAGGGATGAGAGGCGCCTGGTAAAGATAACCATAAAAATGCCATCAAGGGAACTGAATCTCAACTGCTGCCTCAGCAGTGATGGCGGAATTGTGTCCTTCAGCTACTAAATCACACCTCCATCCGCCTCCGAGCTGTGACCACCCCTCACAAGAGCAATTTACACCAATCCTAATTTGTGAACACCTCTCACGAGAAATTTACACCAATCCTAATAAAAGTTATATATGACTAGAGTCACTCGAGCTCCACCTAAAAGATATGAAAAAAGTATAAAATGGCAGCAAACAAAGGGGATGTTAGGGAGAAGCCCCCCCCCCCCATCGGAACGTCTGGGATCAGTCGACAGGCTGAACCTCTCTTTTCCCCCCCATAGGGACGCCTATTGGGTAAGAACTCTGTGTTATGTGCACTTCCTTAATTACTTACTAACATCTTGCTAGCTATTTGGTATTATCACTGATCAGTAATTGTTTTATATTATCACTGCAGTATTTCAATTAAAGTTGTTTTTGTAGTCAGTCACTATTACCGGCTATCCTCAAACCTGTATTCTGTCACAAATAAAATATATATGTATGTTTCCGGAAACTTTTGAATTATTATAAGGAGTTGGCCCATAGTACTACTAGTGACGATCCCTAATAAGTGGGCAAACCACCCTCCGATTCACTGGGCTGCCAAGGGAAGGCAGGGGGAATCGGACCCAAGGGTCTCACCTGACTTGGGAGCTGATAGACTGGTCTTTTGACCTCAAAACGTGACAGACGTGCTTCTATTCATCTTTAACAGCTACGTATGTCCTACCAGCTAGGCATGTTTTCCTCTTATTTATTTAATGCAACATTTAGTTTTGAAAACATCATTGATGTTTGTTGGTGAGAATGATGCTTTTATTTCTCATACTAAGTGTGCCTCTGTGGATTTTCCACATCTGCAGAGAAATAGTGGAAAACAGGTGAAGGTGAGAGAAGCAAAGACAGTTAGAGCATCATCTTCTTTGAGCTCTGGCTTTCCCATTTTTCTAGTTTTGTCCACCAAAGTGCAGAAATTAGGGGTGGAATCTTCAAATCCATGACTTGTAGCCCTGCTTCTGCTAGTGAAACAAAATACTTTCAAGGCAGTAAAAACAAACTGTCAAACAGAGCCAGTTACAAGAAGAATTAAATTGATCATTGAAACTTTAATCTAGAGTTTTTACAGCAGCATACGCTTTCAGTAGCGTAACTCGGGCTGCACCCTTGGTTGGAGGAAAGCTGTTGTAGATTAATGCTGAGTAAGGCACTCTCTACATTATCACCTCCCAAAGGAAAAGGAAATTAGAATCTCTGTAAATTTTGCTAAGCTGGAAGCCAAGACGGTAGGGGAAAATGATGAAAAAGTTCATGGTTTAGGCAGCAAAATCTAATTAAGTGAAAACCTCATCTCTCAAGTACTCAGACAGCTTCAAGATGATTCAAGGGCACTACTGCTGCTGAGTGTCAATGGGAACACTTACGACAAAAAAAAAAATAGATCCAAGAGGTGGTAGTGCCAAGTGTCTTTCCCAAAGAAGAGGATTTAGGCTGGTGTTCTGCTAAGGAGGTACATGTGCCAGAAGTTCTCTATAGGGATAAAAAGGATGAGCTTGTGGAAAGCCTCCAATAAAGAAATTACCAATTCTGAAGAAGAATATGTAACTATCAAAACTTTGATCAGAGCAATCAAGACAGACATTTGTTTCTTGAATGCTCTTGAATGAAAATGGTGGCTTGGCTCTTTAGTTTTTATTTTTTGGAGGGACTGCAGCAGTACCTCAGGTTTTGGGATAACTTGAGAGGAAAACACAACTTTGTAGATAAAGGAAAAGAAGGTTCTATATTTTAGACAGCAAAGCTCAATTTCTTTCACTTGGAAACGGTATATATTCAGAGATCCAGCATCACCCTACAGCACCCAAAGCTCTGCATTTCCACCCTGCAGTGGTGCTATGAAAGGCAGGAGATCTTGGCAATGCAAAGGTGTAGTAAACCTCTACACAGACCTAAATCCTACCAACCTTAGGAAACAGCAGAAAAATCCCATTTCTTTCTAATCTCAGCCTTCCTCTGACTGGAGAACAGAAGATCAACATCAGAGGAGGCAGAAGTCTACGGGAAGAGGAGACTCCTTGCCATCACAATGAAAATGAGCCCAGATTTTGAACTTAAGGCTGTAGAACATATTGTACAGAGGGCACTGCAGAGCATGTAAGAGTTGGCCACCACCCAGCAAGAGCTTCATTTTGAACTGAGGTCATGGAGTTGGAGGAAAGATTGGGAAATAAGGGCTCTGTTCAGCAATTAGGATTCTTGTCACGCTCCCATTAGCATGGGGTTCTGCTAAGAAAACTGTTGGAAAAGTCCATGATTTGGAAAAAATCTTGGATAATTTCTGGTTTCTTGTAGTAGCTAAGAGTACAGAATATATTCTTGGTATAGAATACTTAATCCAGGAGCGTTAGCCCTATCGAACAGCAAATAACTAACCAGGGCTGAGACATGGCATTGTGAATAAAACTACTAACCCCACATGGCTGATCTATTCCCTCATTTTTGTCCTTGCTCAAGAAGACTTGGTCTAGGTATTAAGTAGCAAAACACTGTCATGCTATTTATCTTTGCGAAGTATATTGCTTTTATTGATCTGCATATTAGTTCTATGTCTACCTTGGCCTAAGACACGGCAGAAGATACCTCTGAAGAAGTAGGTAGTTTGTGGAGGAGTTCCTTTCCGAGACTGGCCATAATATTCTCTCGGGTATGGACAATCCCTGCTTGGGCCCCAGAGCGCAAGGTTACCAACTAGATTACTTTTGTCCTTCAAGTTAACTCAATGGCCTTAAAAGGAAATGTAGATTGATAGCCTGCCAAGATGCACGCCTCCTGGATGCCTCTCCGATGACCGCAATGAGGAGACTAAAGGGATGAGCTTATTACCTGTGGTCTGCTAGCGCTGCCCTATCACTATAACCCACGAGAGTGTGTTTACGCTAAGCAAGCCAATTGTAGAATGTAGTCGTGTCACGCCATGTTCTGCTATATAACCTGTGTGTTGTTTGTAATAAACGAGCATGATTTCTAACCATATTGGTGTACGGTCATGACTCGGGTCCGTCCACAGAAGGGATCCTGCTACAAGTGGCGCCTGAGCAGGGACCCTGAAAAAATCGCTTAAATGCGGAAGAAATCGCTTAAATGCGGATAAACTCGCTTAAATGCGGAAGCCTCCATAGCATCGTGAATACGGTATTGGGAGCCTGTGGACGAGGCAGCAGGGAAGGGCACGGGACGAAGAGAATCGCCGGAGCCTGGTAGTTTCGCAACGGCCGAGCGAACCTCTGCAAGGTAAGACCGCGATGGAAACGGATGCGGCAATCAAGTCGTTAACCAGTATACTCTCTAAGAGAGGAGAAACGGTTAACCCTAAGGAGATAGAAAGCCTCATTAAGTGGGCGAAAGCAAATGGACATTGTAAAACCTGTCCGCTACTCTTTAATGTTGACGAATGGCGTGAAGTGGGGAGACATCTCTGGGAGGCCACCTTAGCGGGAGGAAAAGAGGGAAAAAACAGCAAAAGAAGTGGGACGGACGTGGCGTGTCGTAATTAACACCTTGCGGGAGATGAAAGCTGAGCGAAAAGTTGCTGCTGCGGCCATAGAAGCCCTGCAGCCGGATAACACCTCTGGCGAGCCGCACGAGCCGCCGCCGCCACCCTCCCGTATTGCGCAGTTCTTTGGGGTCGGACATTTACGCCCAACAAAAGGCATGCGAGCTCCCACCTGTTCTACTATCACTGAGGTGTGGAAACAAGCCGAGGGGCTGGGAGAAACTGTGTCAGAACAAAAAACTGAGTCTAAAGAGCCTACGGGGCCCCCAGCTTGCTCAGGGACAACAGAGGAAGTGCCCGCCGCCCCTCCAGCGCCAACTGGGCACAAAGCGGAAGTGCCAGCCCAAGGGAACTCGGGGGTGGTGACTGTACGGCTTCGTCATCGCTGTCGTCGGGCCAAGGAAGAGCCTCCTGCCACCCAAAACTTAACCCTGCTTTGCCCTCCTCTGGCGTGCCAGTTCTTTTGCAGCTGATGGTCCTCGGCGGGAGGGGTCGGCAGCGGTTATGGAGCGCGAGCGGCCGGAGCGGCGACAACAACAACAGCAACAGCAACAGCAACAGCAACAACAAGCGGGGTGGCCGGCACAGGGCGGCTGGATCGTCGTCCCCACCCCGCCCCCCCACATCCCCGCATCCGGCTGAGGCAAGGCAGGGCTGACCTCTCGACGCCGCCGCTGCCCCTGCGCCGCCCCCCTCCCCCCCCGCAGGCCGAGCCTGGAGAGTGGCCGCGTCGCCGCTGCCCATGGCCCAGGTTTTACCAAGAGAGAGCACATCTTAACTTGGATCGTCTCGATCGGCATTGCGGGAAATAACTAATACTCTTCTGTTCCAGCAATTTCAACAGTTAATATCAGTGTTGCAAAACCGTAAACATGCATATTCCATTGTACATCTGCAAGCGCACACCACGCTTCCAGTGCCTATAGCAGAAGGGAACAGGCGAGCTGACCCTCTCACGAGTGCAGCTCTTGTACCAAACTCGTTAATGCAGGCAAAATCTTGCATGACTTCTACCATCAGAATGCTGACGCTATTAGGTGACAATTTGGTTTAACACGACAACAAGCCCGCTCAATCGTACAATTGTGTACTAGCTGTTAAAATATGATCATGCCACCAATGAATGGTGTTAATCCTCGTGGTTTACGCTTGCAGGAACTTTGGCATACACCTCTTATCAGACATATGTATTTTTGTCATCATAAGGTATTGAGCATGTTACTGGTATTCCTTACAATCCTACTGAGCAACCGATCATAGAACACGCACATGGTACTTTGGAGAATATGCTTTTAAAACAAGAAGGGGGAATGACAGGGAAATCTCCCAATGAAACAATAGCTAAAGTGTTATAGGTGTTAAATTTCTTAAATCGAGAGCTAAACATTTTGGGATGGATAAAATGTCACACATGTCAAAATCAGGCACAGGCAGGGTTACAGCAAGTGGCTTTCCAACAACTGACTGAATTGGCTACGAGAGCATTAAGACGTGTCCCTGATTTTTGGGACAGGGGAGGTTTCCTTTGCTTCCATTCGGCAGGGAGCACAGGAACCTTATGAACATTTCCTTGATCGGCTGCAAACAGCAGTTCAGAGACAAACAGAAAATCCAGCTGCTGCAGATGTCTTGCTATTCCAGTTAGCAATTGAAGATGCTAATGCAGACTGCCGGTGTGATAAATGAGTGAGTCCCAAACAGAACCCCAATTAAAGTTTACAATTTATTAGGCGAATAAAAGCAAGCAAACAGTGCTAGGTGTGCCGGGAGTCTCTGCTCCACCAAGACGCACACCCGCTGTGGCAGTTTTTCTTGTATTTATACAGACATACTCATAACCCCCCTCAGAAGGTCGGTCTCTCCCAGGAAATCATTTCCATGGTCCCCGCCTCAGAATCCACCCCAGCCTCCTCCTTGGGTAGTTAGTATTTCAAAACTTCCAACATTTCACAGATGTCTATTCCTATATTCCCTCCATCAGTCCCCCCTTTTTATTGGATCAAGTAAATTCCTTTACTTGCATAAGTTTCCTGATTGATATAACATTTTGTGCATTGAAGATATCCTCTTAAACATGTGCCAAACCCATATGTACAGCAGTGTTAGTAACAATATTAAAGCAGCTGTAGCTGTTGGCAGTGTTATAACAGGATGTTTTAAATGGCTGAAAAATCCTGAAGCGGAAGGTGACCATCTAAAGAGTGCTTCCCAGCATCTATGCTCTCCATCCTTTTCTACTTTTTACAATTTCCTTTTATCTCGTTTTGCATCATGATGAACTGTCACCAGAGTTCTCTGCTCTGTAGTGACAGAGCATTCTGTGTATCACTCTGGTGGTTCGCAGCATCATGAGGCATTTCGCAGGTTTACGTTTTTGCATTTCACAGAGATCTTAAACTAAGACAATCACTTATCTTGAATAGGCACACCCTACTCCTCGCCACCTATTTGCACATCCATTGTCCCATATAGACATGAATCAAATGAATATTTTTTACATGGGCGAGCTCTTGATCCTATCAGAAATCGGGCAAAAACAACTGCAGATTTAATAAAGGGTGTCAGAATGTGGGCTCAAAAATTAGTCGATGAACAGCTCAAATTAGGACATATAATTTCCCTCCACTAGCCTATAGAATACTCCAATATTTGTTATCCCAAAGAAATCAGGAAAATGGAGATTTATGTTAAAAGATTTAAGAGCTATTAATGCAATCATTTCACCAATGGGTGCATTACAACCGGGTGTATCAAATCCTACTATGATTCCAGAATGTTAGCATTTGATGGTGATTGATTTAAAAGATTGGGTTTTTTTTTAATGTTTTTAATTTTTTAATTTTATTTATTTACACCCTAACGATTGTCCTAGATTTGCCTTTTCAGTTCCAGTGCTTAACAATGAACAACCCACGCAACAATATCATTGGATTGTACTGCCTCAAGGAATGATGATTAGTCCTACAGTTTGTCAATTGGTGGTTGATGATACTTCCCATCAGGTCAGACAGCAGATCAAGCTCAGCAGATTGTACACGTCTGCCCTGACCGTCAACATATTGTGCCTTCAAATACTCCAGCAGGAGTAAATCCAAAAGGTTTATGTGTCAACGAATTATGGCAAACTGATATTACTTATATTCAATCGTTTCTTCGATCTAAATATGTACATATAACTGTTGATATATTTTCTGCCTTTGTTGTTGCTACTGCTCACACTGGAGAAAACCATGGGAGTACCGAAGAAAATCGGGACAGACAATGGTCCGGTATAGTACCTTTTTACAGGATCAGGGAGTGACTCACACTACCAGTATCCCTCATTCGCCTACAGGACAAGCTGTTATTGAACGAACTCATTTAATGTTAAAACAAATGCTTGATAAACAAAAAGGAGCAGTCTTCTGTATACTTCCCTGCAAGAATCCTTGGACAAAGCTACATATGTTTTAAATTTTCTTAATTTGTCTGCTTCTAGGCAACATACTACGGCTGTGGATCATCATTTTAAACCCAGTGCCATTTTTGTAGAAAAAACAACGGTATATTATAAGAAACTGGGCTCAACTCATGGGATGGCCCTGTGCCTCTGCTTACATGGGGAAGAGGGTATGCTTGTGTTCTTCCCACAGGTCCATACTGGTTACCAGCAAGAAATGTAAAGCCAACCAGGACTTTTGAAACTACAGATAGAGAAGGGGAGATCCAAGAATTAGCAGAGCAAGCAGAGATCACAGAAATGCCAAACGAGGAGAATGGCTCAAATGGACAGACTCGTAATAGAAGATTTCATGTTAATATATCAACTGTTCTTATGTTTCTCATTGTTAGGTATATTATGTGTGTGAAAGTTGCTTGTATATATGCTTTGTGTGTTTTTTCCGATCGGAAGGTGTATGGATTCCACCCATAACTACTGGAAGGAGAAGAATTGACTGGTATCAAATTAATGACAAAGAATTATTAACTGGACTTAGTTGTGAGCACGTAACTTTGAAAAAGGAAGTTAGGAGGATTGTTATTGAACAACATGTTGCGATTCGCAAAAACCGCTGTTAGCCGGCAGAGCACGTACCTGGCAGCCTTGTTGCACGCACTGGCCACGCGTGCGGCAACGCCGTGTCAGTACCTTTTTCATAGACTCTGTTGAGGGTGTAAAAGGGATGGCTCAGAGTGGAGCGGAAGGAGGCTGCAGAGCACACTGTGTGGATAAACAGGGGACGCCCTGAAGGTGCTGTGCCTGCCTCCCTTCTCCACGATGACCCTGCTGATTGTTACCCTCCTGCTCAGCGGAATCTTGGGCATAGTCGAAATGGTAAGACTCCCAGAAAGGGGAACAATATGCTAGTAACTGCTTCTGCAAGGCTGTACCAAAACAATATGCTAGTAACTGCTTCTGCAGGGCTATAGTAGAGCTTAGTAGGGTATTCCTTCGCATATAAGGGGAGATCTATGTACTATAGGGACTTTAGGAATGTATTTACCTCATACCACCATGATCCTAAGTCATAGACACACCCGGAATAGGCGAAGCACGCATGCTTATGATAGCTAGTGCGATTCCAGAGCAGAATTTTGGGAACCAGCTAAAATCATTGCAGCTTCAATATTTGCACCAGGAGTTGGAGTGGCACAGGCGTTAACTACACTGAATAAGTTGGGTCACTTGGGCTAACAAAACCAACGTCTCACAATTCTGTTTATCTATGCAAAGTGCCTCTGACCCATTTCGCACGTGCCTTATTGGTGTGCCAATACTTTGGCCAAATAATAGCACTAACATAACAGAGTTCAAAGATTCGTCAATACCTCTGCCCTCTCATACCAACAACCCAGTGGCATGAGACGGATCTGCAGTGGGTGGGATTGGCCTTTCGATGTAGGATCGGAAGTCCAAGCCGCCTTGATTAGAGCACTCAATGTGACCATCCCCGCAGGACTGCAAGAACTTGATCTCTTAGGTAGCCTGTTACCAGGAACATGGAAAAATGTTTCTGGTTTATGGAACCAGTCGATGAGTCACGACGCCATATGTAAAACCATTCGCCCTCCTATGCAACTTGTAAATGGCTCTGGAGTGGTTTAGTTCCAAACGCTGAAGCAAGCCTATCAGGCTAAATTAGGACGCAGTTTTTTCTTCCAAGACAAACCGCGTTTGAATGTGTCCGGCACATCGATGTGGGGAGATGTAAAAACTGGAGCACTCATTGGGAAAGTATTTACACACGATACGCTCCTACCCCCGGAATTTTTCTGATCTGTGGAGATCGTGCCTGGCCCGGAATTCCACAAGGAGCTATCGGTGGTCCTTGCTATTTGGGTCGCCTAACTCTCTTTGCCCCTAGCATTCATGATTTTCTAGCTGAACGAACAACCCGAACAAGCCGGGGTAAGAGGAGCCTGAAAGAGTTTGACAGCACTTGTAATGACAACGTGCAGCTGCTGAGTCCAGCTGAAATAGCAGCACTATCTGTCTTCCTTCCAGGAGCCTCTGACGGCAATGCTAATAATCAGTTGGCTAAGCTTGCTTGTTGGGCATTGAAGAAATTTAATCTTACCTCTAGTATTCTCACTTCTCTATTGATGATGTAGATGATATCCAGCATGCTGTATTGCAAAATTGCGCTGCTATTGATTTTTTATTGTTAGCTCAAGGCCATGGTTGTACTGACTTTGAAGGCATGTGCTGTATGGACCTATCTGACCACTCTCAAAGCATTCATAAGCAGCTTGCAAACCTCCAAAGTAACATGCATCATATCACGACACAAGATGACCGGTTCTCAAACTGGTTCGGTAGTTGGAACATACCAGGTTGGATAAAAGGATTAATCATACAAGGCATAACGATATTAGTTGCATTGCTGTTTATGATTCTCTTAGCAGGGTGTGTCCTGAAGTGTGCCTCTCGGGTCCTCCTTAAAGCAATGCCAGGACTATGGATTGTTCAAAAAACAGAAAGGGGGAAGTGTGGAGGAGTTCCTCTCCGAGACTGGCCATAATATTCTCTCGGGTATGGACAATCCCTGCTTGGGCCCCAGAGTGCAAGGTTACCAACTAGATTACTTTTGTCCTTCAAGTTAACTCAATGGCCTTAAAAGGAAATGTAGATTGATAGCCTGCCAAGATGCACGCCTCCTGGATGCCTCTCCGATGACCGCAGTGAGGAGACTAAAGGGATGAGCTTATTACCTGTGGTCTGCTAGCGCTGCCCTATCACTATAACCCACGAGAGTGTGTTTACGCTAAGCAAGCCAATTGTAGAATGTAGTCGTGTCACGCCATGTTCTGCTATATAACCTGTGTGTTGTTTGTAATAAACGAGCATGATTTCTAACCATATTGGTGTACGGTCATGACTCTGGGCCGTCCACAGAAGGGATCCTGCAACAGTAGTTATATAATGATTAATTTCTTGTTAAAAATATGGGGTTTTTTTAATGGTATGCAATAATTTATTTCTCTTATCGTGCCAATCTCTTTGAACTTCACATGAAATGAGCAATCAAGCTGTTGTGACTAAAGGGAAGAAAATTAATATTCCTACAACATTGTCCACACCTAAGTACATCTGATTCCTACCTGGTCACTCCGTATCCACTCTCCGCTTGGAACAGGGAAGCATAAAAGGTAACTCTGATAGTTCTATGCCTTGATGCTATAGGCTTCTGAATTTCTCATTAATAAAAACAGAAGCTGAGAAAGGTGTTGAGGTGGATGGACCAGCACCCTGGGGCTTAGTTGCCCAAAAACCAATCTGCAAATCTTTTGAATCAAAGGTGGGGGTTTTTTTTGAATCAAAGCTTTATTGCTAGATATCTGCTGGGATGGGGATGGTTTGCTGTGACTGCTATCAACAATTTGAGCAAACCTTCTGGGAGCCATTCCGGAATGGCCCATTTAGTTCTCAAATATCCAGCACAATCTAGAGCAGCACATGAGAGTTATCTGGGGAACCGCTGGCTCAGTTTTTCAGAGATGAGGTCTACTCGTATATCCAGCTTTTCAGTGCCAAGCCACGGTCGTCTCGTGGCACTGGTGCTACAGGGTGATTCTGTGCAGCAGGACAAGCGCTGTTAAACAGAGCAATTTCTGTTACTGCAGTGGTGGTCGCGCTCAATATGCTGAAGAACTACAGTAACACAGTTGCCCGAAAGTGTGATTTACTGAAGATGGAGTAATATGACTTTTTTTGTCTCAAAAAGGAACATACACACACATACAGCCCTTTCACTTGAGCTGCTATTTGTTCCACCTCCTGATGATAAAATATCACCGAAAGTTAATAATTCCCTGGAAAGAAGGCAGGTTGAGAGTCAATAGAATCAAAATAAAATTGATGCTGTTGTATCTGCAAGTACTAACGCTGCTGGCTTTGATCAGATGACTAGCAGGATTGAAAAACAGATGCTTCATAAATTATATGTTTTTTTTAAATTACCCTTTGCAAATATAGCAAGCTCTTCTGAACTGAAGAGGTGGTTATACTTACATAGATGGGTCTTCCCTATGAAAATGATGATACAGGAAAAGTTTGTCGCATAATTAGGAAAAAACAAATCAGAATTCAGATCCTCTAAGTCAGTCAAGTTCACTGCTGCAGTTAAAAAAAAGGGAATAGGAATCTAAGTGCTACTCATCAGTGAGAAGTGCTTGAGAAAAATATGTGAAGAGGTGGTAAAGAGATCGCATCGGTTTGGAATGGAATAAACAAATAAATGTCACAAGTAAGAATGATGTCTTGGCATCAGCTTCTGGGACTTTCAAATGTCACAAAAAGGTGATTTAAGCATTACGACACACTGAACCAAATTCTAGTCTTTGGTAGGAAGGTGGTACAACATCAAAACAGCAGGTAAAGTGTTACATAAAATAAAAATTTGATGTATTTACGTTTTTTATTTGAAGGTCTGCAACCATCACTGAATGTGCCTATATGCTTCCTCACTGACGACATCAATTCCTTGCTGCTCCAAAGTTAAATAGGTATTGGCTAATGAGTTATTGATCATTTGATTGAAAGTGAGGGGTTGAACAGACTGATATCATGGAAGGATAACCCTCCAACTGCCAAATTCACATAGTCATCACTCATGGATTGTCAACATCAAAAAAAAAAATCCTCCTAGGTCATCTAATCTGCCTGCCAATATTGCCTGTGAGTAGGACTGGTCAAGAAAAAGGATAAAACCATGTTTGCTAAATTGAGATGTTCCCTATGGATACACGTATTCGGAGAAAAAATAGAAGTTAGTTTTGAAAACATGCAAACCAAATAGTTCTATTAGACTTTCTCATTCTGTTTTTCAATCTGACTTTTGTTTGGTTGCTAAACTGACCTTGTGAAAATGAATGTGTTGATTTCATAGAGGAATCTAATTTTTGTTCTTCGGTTGCGGTGCTCTGAATCTTGATATTTCACAGTTTACATTAGGACAATCTGATTTCAGTTTTGGAAAAAATCACATGTAGAAATACAGGACATTTCTGCCGAAACATAAGTACTATTTTCTAGTCAGGCCCATTTAAAAACACTTTGACTAATCTCTTTTTAAGTGTGCAAGATGAAGTTTTTAACCATATGAAAATTTCTCTCCAGCCTTCAGCAAGATGATCATGTCCGTAAGAAGCTGCCAATTTAGACATTTCCTTCTGAATAGCTTATGTGATTTTTCTATCCAATTGGCTGGTTAATACGTAGCTCCTAAGCTGATCTGTAATTCATATGGAAAGCCTGAGTACCTAGCTCTAGGTTTTTGATTCTTTTCTGTGTCTAGCTGTCTAAAAACTGGGTGAAAAATGCAGTGTTGCAAATCTAGAAGTTTCTTTTGTAGACCAAGATGTAAGTTCCCTGTCATACACACAGCTGGTTATTTATTAAGCATTGGGATGAGGGTTTATTTTTGAAATGTCTATTTCCTTGAATTTTGCCTGCACAGCAGAAAACCGAAAAGATGGGTAGGCTGGCTGAAAATGGGTCTTACTTTTCCCATCAAGACTTTAAACTTTTTGGAATGGTTTAGGTTTGGACTGGTTTGGAAGGGAGGAGAGTAGAGAACCACAAGAGTAGGGTATGTCCAGATATGAACTAGCTATCTAGACTTCTCTTCCAGTGAAGAAAAATAGGCATTTCTAACATCTAATGTCTATTGCCATTGCAGAACACCAGACAACCAATGCAGATAACTACATTTTTGTGGTAGTCAATTAAAATTAAGTAAGTTATATTCAGGAGGGATGAATATAAACAACAGAATTCATTAAAACTCCTTTGCTCTGGTTGAAACGCACAGTGGAAAAACCACAGAAATAAATCCTCAATATTGTATTAGCATTGGATAATTAGTAAAGGAGGGTGCAGGAAGGAAAATAAATCAAAATAGTTGCAGCTTGATACAGGATGTTGCGTTTGGCTCTAGGAAGTCAAATGGAGAGCATGGCGGGGAAAGCAGTAGTGGAGGGATGCACTTGGACTTTGAGACTTGCAGATTGGATTGTCTTGCCCAATTATTCTCCTGCCCAAAGCAGAGTGCTGTCCCACAAGAGTTAACAGTCCTTGTCCTGGCACCGAGGGAACTCACACTTCACTTGATTTTTGTGTTTTGTTGTTTTCCCTGACTGGAAACAACCTGACTTTTGATTTATGGCATTACTCCAGAGGGATCTTTATGCCCACTCACCCTATTAGACATAACCCCTTCTGTTTGCTGTTTTTCTGACACCATCCCTTTTAAAAAGTTTCCCCAGTGGTTGCAACTATCCATTGTAAAAAATTATTTGGAAAGTCCTTCCACTCTAGATCAGTGGTAAGAGAAGCACATCAGTGCAGTGAGAGGGATTTGAGAGGTGTAGTAGACACAGGCAACCCTCTACCCAACCCTCTCATGAGATGAACATCGACAAGTTTATAAGGCTTTAGTTGCCTATGACAACTGGGTTGGGCTTCAGCAATGCAGAAAGTCTCCTGCTCTGTTTTGTTATAGAAACTGCAGCAGTTTCTTGCAAACCTGACTCAACTGCTGTGTGTCTCCATGTATTTAATTTGTTTCCTTTGCCCTACAAATGCCTCTTCATACTGGCTACTCCAGCAACCTGTGGTGCAGGTAAAAATTCATAGTATTCCTTGATTCAACTGAAAAGGTAGAAGACTGCTTTTATATATAATACAAGCTTTTTAATGTCATGGGACTTCAGCAACAGAAAAAGAACTGCATGTTTTTTCCTCAACAAATAAAACGTATTCTATCTGTTCCCTTCTACAAGAAATTATACTGATATTTTATATATCAGTCAACATAAAGTTTACATGAATCTGCTTTGCCTAATTCACACATGTAATATGCCAGCTCTGTTTTGGAATGGAACAGGGTTTAAAAATATTCAAGGAAGTAGAAACTCAATGTGTTTATTCAGCTGCTCTAGACTAATGAAAATGTTGCTTTTAAGCTTTTTAAAAGGATTTATCTGCACTGTCCAATTAAAGTATACAGTCATAAAATGGCAGTTTAAGGGAACTGATGCCTAATTCTCATGCACATTTAATTTTCATGTTGTTTGAATGGGCGACTGATAGAAAACAGTTCTGTGAACTTGTTTCAAACCAGAATTACCTCTAGGTATTTTTTTTTTTTTAATCAAGCATTGAAATATATGCCCTTTAGATAATGACTATGTGCCCAGATTTTTAAGAGGAGTGGAGAGTTTGGGAACGGAGGAAGAACAATCTCAAATTAGCCTACTGAACAACTAAATCAAAAAATAAAATCAAAAAAAGTTAAAAATAAGTTCATTTGAGCTTGCCTGTGGGCAACTTTGGGATGTGTTATTCCCAGAGCCAGTTCGGAAAGAAACACGAGCTGCTCTTGAACGTTTTCTCTGATGTAGGATACGAGATAAACATGTATTTGCCTGGGACTATCAGCATGAATTTTCTTTTTTTTTTCCCCTTAAAACAATCTTTTACTCTAGCAAGCCTACAAAAACCCTTTTACACACAAAACATCCCCTCACTGTCTGTAAATTCACCCCAGTTGATGATGAAGCATTCCCAAGTTCCAGCACCATCAAACTCAGCACTAGGGAAACAGTGCGTTGAGCAAGTATTTACCTGGGGCAAAATTGACAGGTGAAGAAGAGATATAGGAAATCTAAATAACTAAAATGATTCTCAGCCAATATAGTCCATGCCGGTAGATAATATTGAACTAAAGCTTTGATTTGACCCATCCAACTTCCACTGCAGTGAAGAGACCTTCATGGAGTTATTTAGTCACTATTGGCTCTGACTCATGGCCAGAGAGAAAAATATCTCTCTTTCTCTCAATTAACTGAACAGATAACAGAGCAATTCAGCTTCCAGCCCCATTAATTACCTATTTAGCTAGCTAGAGGAAATAAATATAGATTTACCTTTAACTGTGACACATTGTTGAAGAATTATTTTAATTCATGTCAAGTTATCTCACATTTTATTATGAAGTCCTAACTCTGTTGTTGTTCAGAATAAGATGTTTTTGTCAGGAACAAAAGCATAAATAAAACAATCTGTGCTCTGCACTTGGGATACCCTGGTTGAAGAAAAGGAAGGTGTTTTGTCTAGCAAATCGGGTTAGAAAAGATCAAAAAGCATTTTCTAGCTTGCTTCTTAAACCAAGTGGGAAATAATTGTCTTTAAGCAGTCATTTTTGAGTTGGAGCTTGGAAGTACACTTGCTGTATTTGTATTGTTTTTATCAGGTTAACAATCTGATTGTATTTGCCTAGTTGAAGCTTTGAATACCATCAATATTGAAGCCTACAAAAGCTTTTGGCCAAGGACATCTCAGAATGGCTGACAAACATTTCATCAAGAAAGAATACTTCTTTATGCTGTACACACTTCATTTTCAAGAAGGGGAATTGTTTATACCTATTATAGGTGGGTTAATTTGTAGAACTGTAAATCTATATATAGATTGAATATAAGAGCCACAAGGAAGAGTCTGCAGTAGTTTGAAATTGATGGTACCAGGCTAGATTTACATCAATGCAATTTAGATCAAAGTCTGTGTCTAAATCCAGACTATTCTTTCATTGTCCCAGAGTCACTCTGGTCTGGATGTTGTGCAACACACTGTTTGTCCAGTAAAGCCTGGCTCTGGCATACCTACGTAGCTGTTGTGCAGAGATTTAGATAAGGTGAGAAGAGGTGTCTGGTTGGTGGGGCTCACAAGCCAGCTTGAGAGCTCCTCTTGCCATGCTTTGGCAGGCTGAGGAGGAGTCCTGAAGCACAGGAGTTGGGCTCTCTCCAGGTGGAACCAAACTCCTGGAGCAAGGCTCATGGTTCCCCACTATGAGTGGCAATCAATGCATGGGACTGGACCAGCATGAGGCTGAACCAAAACCCCTTGGAAATGCATTAGGGTATGATGTCCTCAGCACCAGTCATTGTGCTCTGCAGATCTTCTCCGACCAGACAACACAACCAGCCAGTATTGCTCACCAGCCTGGGCTGCAGCTCCAAGGATGCCATTGCATCTTCCACAGCCAGGAGGAAATGGCCCACCTTTTGTAGGCAGGGTCTCAACCTTAGTTAATTAGTTCATTAGTTTCAATTCATGCCAGCTGGGTAATAACAGGATACCATAGGCCAGTGTTGACACAGCCCCAGATGAGTTCTAGGAGTTTGACAAGAAAGATACCCATGATAAAGTGAGGTCTTGGGAGACTTGGTTGTGTGGCCATCGTTTGCCTAAGAAAAAGATACTGGTCCAAATTTAAGATGTGCTGCAAACATGTTGTGGTTTAGCTGTATCTTATCCTTGTGCATTTAACACAACTAAAAGGTTCTGGAAGAAGAGACTACAATCCAGAGTAATGTACTTTAAAGTAGACTACAAAGTGTCTCCATTTTCTCCTTTTTTTTCTTCCAATTTTACCTCTTTTCTATTTCCGTCTCTCTTGTTAAAAATGTATGATGATCAAAAGCTGCAGTAACAAAAGCCATCTAGAGAAGTGCATTACTACGGGGTTCTCTAATTGAATTTGAATCTAAGTGAAATAGTTTAAAGGAAATTCAAGCATGCTTTTTGTGATTCTTCAGGACTGAAAGTGTACTCTGATTTATCTAAATCTACTTATCCAAGTGCAATCTTGGACTCAAATATGAAAAAATCCAAGCACTTTTTAAAGATGGATTGGGAAAATGACATTCACCTTGCTGAAGGCCTGGATTTGACTAGTAAACAATTCTATTTAATATTTGAAACTTTGGTAAAAAAAATCATCATTACATAGGAAGATCATCTTTCCACACCGTTAACTTTTTCTCTTCTTTTTTCCTAAAAGAGGGACAAAAATATAATGCATTAGTTGGTTCAGAGCACAAAATATTTTATAAAAGGATACATAAAACCCCATGAACTGTTTATGTCACTATTCCAGGAAATAAAGCAAATTTTATAGCCACAGGAAAAATAATGTCATTTCCAGGCAAGTAACCAGTTGGAAAATGCAAGGAGAAACTTCATCCTTGCGATTGTAAAGCAAATTTCTCTAATTAATAGAGGAGTCACTGCTTGGAATATTGGTGAGGCCGCACCTGGAATATTGTGTCCAGTTTTGGGCCCCTCGCTTTAAGAGAGATATTGAGCTCCTGGAGCGAGTCCAAAGAAGGGCGACTAAACTGGTCAAGGGGCTGGAAAATAAAACTTATGGGGAGCGGCTGAGGGAGTTGGGGCTGTTTAGCCTGGAGAAGAGGAGGCTGAGGGGAGACCTGATTACAGCCTACAAATACTTGAGAAGGAATGGTGGGGAGGTAGGGGAAGGGCTCTTTACATTAGTGTTGGGTGATAGAACAAGAGGAAATGGGTATAAGCTCAGTCAGGGGAGATTCAGGTTGGATGTTAGGAAGTATTTCTTCTCTGAAAGGGTTGTCAGCCACTGGAATAGGCTGCCCAGGGAGGTGGTTGAGTCCCCATCCCTGGATGTGTTTAAGAATAGGGTGGATGAACTACTTAGGGATATGGTTTAATGGGGATTAGGGACGGTTGGACTGGATGATCTCTAAGGTCTTTTCCAACCTAGAAAAATCTGTGAAATCTATGAAATCTATGAAATTGTGACCAAATCTTGGAGGGTTCAAGTTATATGTATATCAAGTTAAAATCAGGACTGGAAGTCTTCATGAAGGGATGTTTCATGGTAAGAGCAGGAGCCAGAACCGGAGAGCCTGGAATAGGATTTACATTACCTTGAATGAGTCGTCGTAACTTCGCGGTGCCTCTGTGCCATCTGTAAAAAGGCAGGATAATAATAATGCTGGGTGTTTTACTAAAGTGTTAATTACGCAAGATAGTACAACTAAGGACAGGAGCGCTCTGCTCAAGGTTAAACCTACTACTACACCGTCTTGAGAGTACACTAGAAGAGGATATGTCTCCTCTACTATGACATGATAGATCCAGAATTACAGCTGTAGCTTCAGAGGCTCATCTTACACTAAACTTTTCCATCTTATAAAAAAGCTTCTTTATGTCAAGCGGAGACAACAAGGATGGCAAAACTGTGCTTGGTACCAGTACCATGACCTTCTTCAGCCGAAATAGCAGATGGCTGCAATATGAGCATCAGCCAACGTAAATCTGGGCCAGGCACCAGAAAGGCAACACCTGCACTTTGAGTTCTCTCAAGCATAAGCATTTTAGATAAAAGTGCACAGAAATAAATATTATCACTCTCAAAGGTTTTTTCCTGAATTCCTCTCGGGCTCGAGCAGACATGTTCTGCCTCCCTTTCTTATAACAATGGCAGGCGATACAGTGCTAAAAGCCTTTCTAAGTGCTTTTGTAGTCATCTCCTGCTTCTTCCTTATCTCCAAGGCCACGACCCTGTCATGGAAAGAAATTAGATTTATTTGACATGATTTGTTCCTAAAAAAAACCCCAGTAATGGCTGTCTCCTTGTTTTTTCTCCTAAGTGAATGGCAAAATGCTATAACCCTGATCGTGCCCATGGCGTTTTATCAAACAGACAGAGTTTCTGAGGTCAGAAAGCATCAAAAAGCCTTGGCCAGCCCAGAGGATTGTTGACCCCACACATGTGATTAATACCCTGCTTTTCCCAGCTGATGCAGAGAGTCACGAGCAGCTTCTGTCATTCCTGACCAGAAAACGCAGTGGCTTATTTAACAAAATAGACTTTTCTTTCCCTTTCGTTCAAACGACAGCATGGCCACTACTGAAGGAATTAACCTTGGTACGACAGCTCTTCCCTACGGTTGCTCCAGAGCCACACCTGCCATTCCTGTGCAGAATCTGTGCAGAATCTGTCAAAAGATTAAATACAAATTCATCTCACCGAATCTAATATCTAGTACTTGGCACATTGTGGATTCCATCTGGAATTCAGATTTGAACACCTCTCGTGGCAATGATGAATGATTTCCTCTTGTTAGTAAACATTTTCATTATTTTAGACCTCCCTGCAGCCCTTCATGTTGTCAGCCATGAGATATTACCTCCCACTTGAGAAAGTGTCAGAAAAGTTATAGGAATAGCTGCTGTTCCCACAAGAGATGATATCCTCAAAGAACAGGGATAGAAAAATACATCCATTATGGCTCTCATCTTGGAAACCCATGAAGGTCACTTTCTTTCTGGCCATGTTTAACATCTATCAGCATGAAGATAACTTGGATTGAAAGAGCCAATTAAAAGTGAACCTCGTTAACGAGGCAAACACTCAGAAAATATCATGTTCTGATATCATGTATCTTGGGTGAAGGTACAAAACTGTTGGTCAGCTCAGTCCAAGAACCATCTTTTGTTTTCTATTGGATTACGAGCTCTCATCTAAAAATCTGAAACACCTTCTGTCCTCTCCATTTGCCAAGGGAATGTCACCTCATCCCTTACACACCTTTTTCACCGTCTCTTACGTACCTTTTCACCTCTTTCCTGAACTTCAGCAACGGGATGTTCAAGCGATCAGTCATTCAGAAACTGATTAATAAAGAAGTGCTTCCATGCAAGACATCACTAAATAAAATATGTCAGCCTGCTCTCCACTGGGTACTTCAGGACGTATCTGGAGTGTACTGAATCAAGTGCAAGATCTCTGTTTTTATCTTCAACTTCCATAACGGTCTGAGTCCAAGGCACTAAAATATCTACCGAAGTTCCTGGATGAAGGCTGAGAATGACTAGTTGATTTCCCAGATCAGTCAAACTTTCTGCAATAAGGGTAAAGGTCCTTTCTGCAGAAGACCTGCAGAAGCGAAACTCAGGGATGAGGTTTTTTTTTGCGCTGAAGCAAACTCAGGGATGATGTTCAGCAGGAATGAATGACCACTGCGAACTTCATTGCTTTGTGCTCCAAGCATAAAGTGTACTTCTTTGACCTGCCTGCCATCATACCAACACCAGCTAGCACCTACTATTTTAAAAAAAAACCTCACCAGTACTTCATATTCCATTCAATAAAGTTTCTTACCCTTTATTCCCTCTTGAGAAGGGCAATGACATGGGCATCAGCGACGGGAGATAATCAGGTACTCCCATGAGGAGGAAGGTGTGTAATTGCTATTTCCTTGAAAGAAAATTCATTTTAAAAGTGTGTTGAAAATCGGCCTTGGCTTTTGCCTGCAGCTGGTTTTTCCATCATTCAGCTGCCTCTTTGCAAAACCAGCCTCTCATCTCCCAAATGTCAGATATTGCAGCAGATGGTGAGACCGAAAGTTGGGCCATGGAATTGCTCATGAAACCTTTTCCTGCTTATTTCCACAAATGGGTCTTCAATGAGCCCCACAGGATTTAAGGGCATTGTCAAGTCACAAAATTCCAAGGGATTCTTACTCATAATGACCGCCACTTAGAAAGTGCATTCTAGAGACACTCCACAATGGAAGGGAAATATAGTGTAAAGTGAAAGTTTCACAAGTTTCAAGAAAAATAAAATATTTGACAATATAACAAAATGCTGCTGTTTCATTATCGTGGTATACTGGAGTCTTTATCCAGTCATTATAATTTCACTGCAATAGCTCTTGCCTTATCAAAATGTTTAAGTGAATCAGGTGTTCTGGCTGCTTCTGGTATGGGATAAGAGCCCTGGCCTCTTGGTCAATACATTTGTTTCAGCTAATCATTTCCAAGTTGCCAAAGGGATAAATATTTAAAACAATGCATTTGAAACATCACAATTTGAAGGCTTAAACCACATCATCTTTATTCCAGCACCAGAAATTTAAAGTTTCTGAGCAAATATTATAGAGCCAAGCTGAGAAGCAAGATGAAGCCTCTATGTTTGTTCCAGATTGCCTCTGCTCTGTTATGGGAATGGAAAAGATGGGGGAGATTTGGGGATCCCCATCCAGTAACAGCTTTGTCCTCCAAAGTATGGTGCCAAATTCCATCAAGAACACAAGATCTGGCTAATCAGCCAGACCCCTCTGCAGGGGACCCTGAAGGGCTCAGCTGCTCAGGACAGAGGTCCTTCAAGGTTGGGCAGTAGCTATGTTTCGGGTGGGGAATGTCAGATTGACTCCGTTATTATCGGTATGAACCTGTGTTGAGCCAAACGATGCTGTGAGTTCCCAACTGTTCTGTGAGGTCAAGATGTGAGGAGGGATGAGATGTCCGTAGCAGCTTTGTATGACGTGTTTACAAGGAAAAATGAAGTCAAGAGTCCTGAAGATGCCCAAGGTGGTGAGCAGTGAAGAAATGCATCTGTGTCTCTGGGTATTTTGACAGAGAGCAAGCATTGCAACAGCCTGTCTAGAGCATCCACTGGAAGGGACCAAGGCTTCTAGAGGCCACCCAGTACCACCCTGCCAGGCACAGCATGGTGGGCGTACATTTCTGCCCGCACACCAGGGACCCTGCAATGCAGCAACCTGCCCTCACACTTTCTTAAGGGGCATGGAATAAATCAGTGTGGGGCTAATTACTTCAGTGTGGGGCTGAAGTTAATTAGGGATGTAGGGGTGACTGCAGATGGCAGATTCTTACATGCTACAGCTCTTTATGGGTCAGTCTCACAACTTCCCCAGCAACTTTTTTGAAGTTCTGTTGCTGTCCTCTGGATAGGTAAGATAAGGCATAGCCAGGGAGAGGATGGATAGGTAAGATAAGGCATAGCCAGGGAGAGGAAGGATAAGCGGCTTGCCCAAGGTCACAGGTGAAGTGACTGACAGACCCGAAAATAGTACCCGTGAGTCCTAATTACCAGCTCTCTGTTCCAACCACTAAATAGCAATCAAGAATGATTATGCAGCAAAAGCTCTTGTACATGGGAACTGTCTTACCAGAGGGTTGATTCCACTGTAGCTTCTTCCTGTGAGCTGACACATGGTGGTGCAATGAGAACATTAGCCTTTCAGCCTTCAGGATGTTGCTTGATGAGGTGCTGGGCTGGAAAACCAAAGCAAGAAGCAGAGAGGAAGCAGCCAGCAGCTGTAATTGGCACCTCAAGAGGAAAGAGTCAGGTGTAGCGTGATGGCTTTAGGTGAGCACAGCCTGGTAGGGCTGTGGGAAGATGCTCGTGGACAGTCTGGTCCAAAGCACTGCATAGGGTCTTCTCTAGCTTGAGGGATGGTGCCCTTTACTAAGCTTTGAGTTCTAGAAGCCCTCGTTCAACCATACTTTTAGCAAAAGGCCTCAGGGGCAGGTTATTGCGTTGCAGTCAGACCCTCTTTGACACGAGCATCAAAATGAGGATTCACCATCTCCTTCGGCTCTGCTCTGATCCTGTATGGCAATTTCTTTGCTCTCATTTTCCAAAACACAAACAGTTGAGTGATTTCCTCTGCACGTTGCTCCAACATCTGCATTGAAATGTGAGGTCTGTGTGCTGGCCTGACAGCACTGCCTCCCCCTCATTTCGACATTTCTTGCAGCAGCCATTAAAAAATTATATTCGCCGATTCCTGATTCTTATTTTTAGACAGGATTTCTAGAATTAGAAGCTATTCCTTATGCCATAATTCCAACTCTCTAATTCAACAGACAGTGAATTTATGGCTTTCAAGCCATCCGAGTAATACAATCAATACTCGTGATGTAGTGGGTTGGGTAACCATGCCAACACAACTTTCATGCAAGACTGGAGGGCAGGTTAGTTTTTAAAACATTGAAAGGAAAGGTAATTAAGTCTGATCCTGACAAGACATACAGACAAATGAGAAAGCACCGCAAGTCGTGGGGAAAACTTTTCCATGAAGAAATAAGGCTAATGCTGCAAATAAAATTAATTCGGTGGATAATGCTGTAAAAAATGGGTGCTTGCTCAAGCAGCCACCAGGAAAGTTTTCTTCCTCATCTTGCATATTTGGGTGAACATTGATCTTCCTTTTGTTGCATGGACATCTAGGTTTTCGAAGGATTGGTTCCTACCCGATGGATTTTATGTGTGGATGTGCAACCAAGGTCTTTGTGAGAAAAATAATAGCCAGGTCAATGACTAGGTGATGTGCTATTCTTGCTGTTTCTTGGAAACAAAACCCCCTTTTTCTTCACGTAGTAGTATACAAGATTGTGTGTAGAAACAGTCATTTCTTTTTAAACTGTAAGCAAGGTTTCCTTTTAAGATTTACACTTAAATATTGCAGTCACTATTCTAATTTGGTTAACGATGCTAGAGGCTGACAATTTAAAGAAACTGTTTTAGGCTCAAAATGCAACCTTTAGGCCTTTTGTAACAACGAGATTTTAATTTTTTTCTTTCTTTCTTTTATTTATTTTTTTTTTTAAACTAAGGCTAGTTAAAGCTGTAGTAGAACCCATTTTCTATCAGATAAATATCCTCACTAGTATGCTAAAGAAATTTCGAATTACATCGCAAAGCCCTTTAAACGGCATTCGCCAGTGCCAGGACGTGGAATTCGCAGGCTGGAGCCTGGGGGTGTGTGTGATGGTCGTAGTGACCGGTGACTCGGTGGCCACCATCCCGCTTCCCGACCCTCCCGAAATCTTCACGCTCGGGTGGGGTGTGCGTAGTGCAGGGCTGGAGCCCAGTGCATGGGCACACTGCAGCTTTAACAGCCTGCTCTAGGTTTCCAGCCAGGTATCCTTTGTATCATAAATTAGTCAAAAGAAAACACTCTAAATAATAAATTAAATATTACTTATAAAAAGTACCCTCTCCCTGCCCCATCCCCTCCCCAACCGCCCCATCCCAAACGTGGTGGTGATTTCACGACTGGAGGAATCGCCAGGTCTATTTTACAAGAATAAAAAAACATCGTTCCTTCTCTGACTGAAGTTGCTTCCTCGTGCTTGGAAAGACATGTACAGTATACGGCAAAGCACGCTGGCTTGTACGGTGGGCTGCAGCGTGTTCTCCGGCCAACCCAGAGCAGAATGAAGATGCGGTCAATGTCTTTTGCCGAGAACATTAAAAAAAACAAAAACAACCAACTGAAAAAAAAAAATAAAGGTCATGGAGCCTCCGAGAACCCAGTTCGACATCAGACAGGACAATGAAACAAAGCGGACACGAAAAAAAATCCCTGATCGCCTATGAGGCCATGGGTTTTTGAGGCCATCCAGCTTCCAGGTCTCCCATTTGAGGAACGAGGTCGAGGGGGTGACGGATTCATTGTCGTCTTCTTCCCAGTGGAGCGCTTCCTGTACCTACACCTGCTTCGGGATTTAACGAGCGACTCGGTAACGTTGCCACCTCTCACCCTGCAACCGTTTGCATCTGGTTGTACCGTTGCTCTGGCTAAAGGTGGTTCGTGCCTCTTCACGGCAGCGCGTGGATGGATTTGTAAGGATTCAGCGTTAGGTGCCTTTTAGGAAGGTGTCCTGGGAAAGGACCCTCGGTGAGTTACAGCAGGAATTAAACCATCAGCTCTGACTACAGAAGAAAATACCTGACGCTTCCCAAGACGTGGAAGGAACCCAGAGATGGGTAAACTCACTCCTATCTTTCCACGTGCAAACAAGCCCTGACATAATTTTTTCCTGGTGTTTTTTGGATTACCCCATGTGTTTTGGCAGAAGATGTCAGAGTGAGTGAGCGCACACCGCAAACATGCCCAGAAGTTCTTGGAGAAACATTCTGAAAAATCATCTAGGCTTTAAAGAAGTCAAGGAGGGAATTGGGCCAGACACACAACGGTCCTACCACGCTGGTGGTGGGCAACTCTGGAGCAGGTGATCCTGCTGGGAACTACATTACTATCTCTATGCTTCTCCAATTTCTGGCTGCCTTTTAGTTGGGAATTACTCAAACATGAGGGTGCACAAACAGCTGGACCAGTCTAGGAGATATGATGGTCCTCGCTCCCTGAGAAGTAGCACCACAAACCCTACAGTAAAATTTTGGCAGTAGCAATGCCCAGCCCCGGAATCATGACATTATCAAGATCGTACGCAAGAAAAACAAGCAGATCATCCTTCCACTTCCAAAAACTGAAACAACTTTTCAACATAACTGAACCTTTTCCCCAGAAGCGGACATCTGAGCAGTCCACAAAGACGTTGAGCTCAGTCTTTTGAACCACTGACATTGCTCCATTTTTAGGTCTTTAAGCAGAAAAAAAAAGGAGAAAAATTAAAGAAAAGAAAAAATATCTGTTTTGTTTTTTGGCTGCTGGATTTTTTTTTGCCATCTGTTTATGGCAGTCCTGTTGTATCGATCAGGTAATGATCTTCCACAGCAACATCGAGCTTTGCAAGCCAGAATACATTGACAGATTTCTCGTTGCATCTTTCTGGGAGTGTCCGTGGCTGAGATGATAGTCATGGGCTATAAATATTCTGACAGTTGAGGAATTTTTCAAAAATCCAAAGAAATTCTCAGCCAAGCTCACTGCAAATAAATCAAGCATCAGCGAAGCATAATGCGGAAGTTTTCTGTTAAAACATTTGAGTTTTGCAAGTTCTGTAGTTCACACCTAAGGTGAAATTTAATTTAAAAGAAATGCCCGCTTACTAATTAGTTAGGAATCATACTAAAATCAGCCTCAAACGAAGGTTGGGAATGTCTCCAAGACTCTTTAGGACAATGACACCCAAATTTAGTGTCATGTAGTTCAGGGAAGGTGAAGGAAAATTTGAAAAACAAACCAACCCAACCTCAAAACTCAGAATTTATATGGAATAATTTAGTTTTACTGACAAATGCTGAATATAAATTGGAGCAGAAATGTCTTATTAATTTATTTAGAAAGGGGATGGGGAGTGGCCGTGTCTTGCTTGGGCTGAGCCTCTAAGAGTTGTTCCTTCCAGAGCGCACGAGGACTTGTCTTGGCGCGGACCTCGGCCTTGATCTTGGCGACCGTTATCGATTTTAATGGGCTGAACCTGGAAACAGATATGCATCAAACGGTGGAAGAAAGACTGCACTCAACGGGAGCTCCGGATCAATCTGCAGCCTTCCAGGGGCTTTAGTGGTTTAAGTCGAAGAGAGATGCCTGAACAAAACCCAAGAGGCTGATGGACACCAAAGCAAAAATTCAACTCTTTGTGGCTTGTCTTATTTTAGACAATTTGAAATTGTTTGAATTGTTATAATTGTTTATCCTCAGTTTTGGATAAATATTCCACGATTAAAAAGGCTGCAGTGCTGTTTTTTAAAGTCCTGGGGCCAGTTTCTTTACTCAGGTAAGAGATATTTCATAAATGATAAGCAAGAGACAGGTTTGACCTCACATTTCCATTTCAACTATGTCAATCTCTGCCAAGATGGACAGGGAACTACTCAAAAACTGCATTAAGCAACTTCCTCGGGAAAGATTTGTGCATTTTAATTTTTTAGTGGAGGTTTGTGGGTTACGAATTTTTCCACACTGGAAAGCTCAGCCTCCCATGCAAACAAAGTTTCCTTGCTCTTGAGAAACATTTCATTAAAATCTTAGTAAATCCAATAACAAGGCATTTTTTTTAAAGGAGCACTTTCACAAATACACTAGAGCTCCTAATGAAGCCTTTGAATTCCTCCTTGACATCTGATTTCCTTTCCAGCATGAGGCCGTAGAAAATAATCTGAATTAAATAATCTGAATTATTACTTCTGTTGCAGTGCCATTTTACTCCAAATATTTTAATTGGAGATTCACATATAATTACTCACCTAATAAAAGGAGCTATTAGGTTGTAAAGATCCTATCCTTTCCATGCTCTTTTAAAATTATGACCCACTCAAGCTTGAAATCAAAGGCAGAACTGAATGGAATAATTAATCTGAAACTCCCTTATTGGGTTTTGCAGCCTCCTAACTGATAAATATGCAAATTAGTTCCCTTTTGGTGATTCAGCTGCATAAACAGGGATTAACGCCGAACGCAACTGAAAATTTCCCAATAAAACATACGCACACAAAATTTACTCCATTCAACCAGTTATCGCTGTCAAGAAATGCCGTGACGCGCAGCTAAAGGACTCGGAGAAGAGGGAGAGGGACTCCCTACAGATGGTCCATGGTGTCCTGCTGCTCTCCACTCTTCACTTGCCGTTCTCGTGGAGCACTGGCCGATGTCAATCAGGAAATATTACGCTTGCGGAAAAGACGTCCTAATTAATTTATCAGTTATTTACTGGCCTCTGCAGTAAATACCGGCCTCTTTCTCCCAAGCTCATGTCCTACCCGTGGGAAGCACCCAGCGCCTGCCACCCCTTTGCCCCCTCTACCCATCGTCATCCCAAGTGGACGGATCCTTGGAGCGGAGATGTCCCAGGAGTTGCAGGGTGGATATAAAAGATTCAGGGAAACTTCAGCTCTGGTTTTCTCTCTGCTCCGGCTTGCGATGGCTCCAGCGGCGCTTCCCAATGTCATCGCAAGGACCACCCATCCACAGATGTGTTTTTTTGCAAACTTTAGCACATAATGAGAAGATCGCATATTATGTCCTCTTTTTGCAAGTGTATGCTGGCAGACTTCTGGTTTTAATTTTTTCTTCTTTTTTTTTCACATTCCTGGTTCTCTGTTTGCCATACAGAACACATGAACTATGGGAGGATTGACAAACACTTGCTAAAATGGCGGAATTTTACAGCAAGTCGCTAATCCCCACCACTTGTGCGAGATGAGCGACAGGAACGACAAAAGGGAATGAGTAATTTGTCTTTGCGTTTTGTGCTGTTGGGAAAACTTCCAAATTTTTGGTGTGACAGTGTGATTATTTGCTACGGGTGTTTTTGTAGTCAGTAATTATGCATTATTATAATAAAAAAATAAAACAAACAAGTGACCTACAACACTGTCTCATTAACGGCATGGTCTATGTTTAAAAACATACTTGCATGAGGTAAGACTAGACCTACACAAAGACCTACAAACCTCTACAGAGTAAAACATGAGTTAGTCATGACAACTTGAGCTCTACAAAGACTAGTAGATAAAAAACGAGCAATCCGGTGGCATCAGCTACGACTCCGTGGTGACGACGTCGTTTGTCTTGCCACGTTTTCATCACTTGAGACGCCCGATGGACAGTTCTGTAACATTTCCGTTCTTCTTTCCTTTTTTTTTTTCCTCCTTCTTTTTCCTCATTCCTTTGAGGACTTTGCAGGAATCTTCCTTGCACTGAAGGAGTGGTACCCGGACCAAGATGATTTTATGGGGTGGTGTATGCGGGTGGGGTACGCGTGAAATCCTGGTATTCTGCAATGCTTCGGGATAAAGGGATAATTATCACTTCATCAAGAGCTGTTAGAAGGCCGAGCCTGTGATAGTGTTGAGTTGCTTCATTAGCCCCTCCAAACTGGCCATCTGTTCACTCAGATCATCCTGCTCATAAACCTGGGAGTGAACAAACACACATAGATAAGTCGGCAGCAGGATGGGAATCGAACCCCCCACCTCCGCACAGAGCCCTGAGCATGGCCCGTGGTTGGGGCTCCCCCACCACGACACCTTCCCTGAGTGGTCCTCAGCGACCTGGAACATTCAAGGATGGGCTGAGGCTTACAGACTGGATAGCAAAGCCTCTTTGGGCTCAACATGTGAGCTGAAAACCAGAGGTGACCACGCTATTAAACGTTAATGACCCTTCCTTGAGTCCATGTTTCTCCAGTTCCCTCCTTACGTTGCACCCATCCATGCTTGGGGGAGACAATGGAACCATTTTTTAGCACCCAAGAGAGGTATCATCTAAACATGCCCTCTCCTAGGGCTGCGACAGCTCGTTCAGCAATTTGCTGAACTTCTCAGCCCTTGCTGGTGGTTGGGAACTTCTCCCATTGCTTTTAGTGGGAGCAGAGGACTGGGAACAGTTTCCAGAGGCACCAAACCGCAGCTGGAAGAAAGCAATCCTTTGGGGGTATGGTCAACTGAGAATCAGCAGCAAAACCTAAAACTATCAGCGCCGCACCTAGTCTTGGGAACCATTGACCTCCAAAATTACCAAGGCAAGAGCAAGAGGAGGGATCCTCTGCTTTCAGACACCGAGAGGGACCTCAAACATGAGTTCTGTGGGTTTTACCCAGTTAAAAGATGTGGATACGCTCCTAAGGTGGGACAGAGCCGGCAGCTTAAAAAAGCACCTGCAGAGTCAAGCTTAAAAAAGCCCTATTCCCCAAATTTTAGCCTTTCTCCACAAATTCTGACCACCCGATGAGCTCATTGCCTGCACCGTTATTGCTGGGAACTGCCCACATGCTGTGGAGCTTGAGCGGTGTCTCTCCTGAGAGCTAAATCATGCTACTGTGAGAAAAATACAGTGCTGAGAGCTGAACTCGCACTTTGCATTAGTAAATGTCCCATAGTAAATTACTCCTTATGCCAGCCATTTTTACCACGCAGGGCTGCTACAGTGCCTAGCAAAAAAATTCTGTACGAGTAGATGAAAAGAGGGCGATATACAACATGTATTGAATATGTTCCTTTTTTCCCTTGTTCCTTTTTTTTCACGTTCCATTATTTTCTGCATCACGTGAGACCTTCCTCTAAGAGAGCCTTAATAGGAGCGAAAAGATTATTCCAATCCCACCATCTTTTTAGTTTCACTTATCTACTCCTTCAATGTTATTTTTCTCCACATTATCTGCTATTACTATACACTCATTTTTTCCTGCTGAAATTATTTTCTCCCCTTATCGCACTTCCCACCCCCTCTCCTCCTCTTCTCCCGATATCTCAGGGCGCTCAGGAAAGAGTTGTTCCACGGATGATATTAACACAGAATTTAAGTGCTCCCTTCTCCCCTGTATCACACATCCCAAAGTCCATTAAAGTCAGGAGGAAAGTTTTACTAGCTGCCGGAATTTTTTTAGGAGCTTTTTAAGAGCTCTCAGGCATCGTGTTAATACTTTAAGGAAGGAGGGATGAAAAAATCTACAAAATCAATGTGTAGATCAAGGACTAGAGAATAGAACTCAACGGCGATGGGTGAGGGTTAGGGTGAGGTGCTGAAGCTTGCGAGTAGGTTGGATTGGAAAGATGGTTCTTACGTTGGCGGAGTCCTCCGTCTGCTTGTGGCCTTCTTTTGCGACCTCTGGGGCCGTGGGCACAGAGATGGGAAGAAGAGGTGACCTGGCTTTGCCCGCCAAGCCAAGGGACGCTGTTTTAACCTGAGCCTTGGGGAGGTTAGGCCCTGGAAGAAGAAACAAAAAGTCGCATTGAGAACCTGTGGATAGGAAAAAAGGAATGGCAGGAGGGAATTTTTAGGCTTATAGGCAAAATGCAGTCGAGTTTGACCGTTGCGGTTTCAGTTGTAAACTGAGCAACGGAGCCAACATAAACATGTCCTAAAAACTCTTCAACTGTATTTCATGCGCTCTGCTCCCAAATGAGGACTCGCAGCTGCAGCAGGTTCGCATTTTTCTGTTGATGTTACTTTTTGATCAAGTGTGTTCTTTCCCAAAACAGCAAGTTCTCCCAAGAAACTTCAAATTTTTCTGGGAAAACTACCTACAAACTGAGTACTCCAAGGAGATAACGAAAATCTCAGCTCTATGTTCCCTGCCTGGCAGGGAACGGTCAGTTTGATGTTGTGTTCGATGGAGAAAGGGAGACCAAGGAGCAGAGAGCAGTGGTCAGGTTGGGAGAATGGTGGTTTTTCCCATGGTTCTCCTCTATTTTTGTTCCTAACTCCCTCAAGCTGACAGTAGCCCTCCAGGTGGGTCACGGAATAAGCTAAAATCAAAATTGTATTTCAACTTGCTCCAAAAAAAAAATCCCAAAAAATTCTTTCTGACTTTTTATCCCAGCTTGGAAGGACAGGAAAAAAAAAATCAAAATAATTTATTTTTTTGAAAGAAAGAGACTTCTCTTTTTAAGTAGCTCTGCTGAAACCACAGTACTGCTTTTTGAAGTACTGCCCTTTAAAGAGGCATCAGCTGAGATGTCTCAGCTCTCTCCTAGAGGAAATTAAAAATACTTCATCTCTTTAATATCATTTAAAGCATAGAAGAATAAAACCTCTGTCCTGGACAATCTCCGTCCACTCAGCACAAGGTCCCTCCTCTCTACACGAGACTTGGCTGGAGACCCAAGGGTTGTCCATTGAAATAGAAGCACTCAAGATGGTGATATTAAGTACGTTGGGATAGTTTTAAAATTAAAGTTGCCATACAAAGTCAAACTGACATCACAGATCTCACACATCATAGATTCAAGGTCAAAAATGGAGATGGCAATTTCAAGCTTTCTTGCTGCTGGTGTAATCCCACTCCATCTGAAGCTACGGCGTAAACATCCCTACGACCTGCCTAAGGCCAAACTCATTCCAGTGAGTGTCTTTGGCACTTCTTCTCAGCCACCTAGGTCCTCCAAAATTTATTTTTTCCACTTTCTCTCTATTGACATGTTGGTGTTGGTTGATGAGAAGCTCACCATGAGCCGACAATGGGCACTGGCAGCCCAGAAAGCCAACCATGTCCTGGGCTGCATCCAAAGCAGCGTAGGCAGCAGGTCAAGGGAGGAGATTCTGTCCCTCTGCTCTCCTGAGACCCCCCTGCAGTGCTGCCTTCAGCTCTGGGGCCCCCAACACGAGAAGGACATGGAGCTGCTGGAGCGGGTCCAGAGGAGGGCCACGAAGATGATAAGAGGGCTGGAGCACTTCTCCACTGAAGACAGGCTGAGAGAGTTGGGGTTGTTCAGCCTGGAGAAGAGAAGGCTTCGGGGAGAGAAGGCTTCTAGCAGCCTTCCAGTACCTAAAGGGGCTACAAGAAAGCTGGAGAGGGACTTTTTACAAGGGCGTGTAGTGATCGGACAAGGGGCAATGGCTTTAAACTGAAAGAGGGGAGATGTAGATTAGATCTAAGGAAGAACTTCTTCACTCTGAGAGTGGTGAGGCACTGGACCAGGATGCCCAGAGAAGTTGTGGATGCCCCATCCCTGGAAGTGTTCAAGGCCAGTTTGGATGGGGCTTTGAGCAATCTGATCTAGTGGCAGGTGTCCCTGTCCATGGCAGGGGGGTTGGAACTAGATGATCTTTGAAGCTTCCTTCCAATCCAAACCATTCTATGATTCTATGACATTAAATCACTTTGATGCCAACTCATGCTCTAAGGCAAGTTTCCTGATACTTGCTTGGCAGGGGGCATCACCTACCCAAGGACTGTCCAATCCCTCCAGCCTCACCACTAGGGAACAGCAGATCCTCTCTGGCACCTGAGATCACTAAATAGGGGCTTGAGACACAAAACGTGTAGAGGAAGGGGTGTCCCAATGACAAGGCACAGGACAGGTTTGTACAAGTACACCTGTGGTTCTGGAGCTGAGACGCAGGGACCAGGAGCGCAGGAGATGTCTCCATCCATAAGACGTGCTTAGGCTCCCTCCAAAATCCACGACTCCCATCAGAAACACACCCAGTTTCCATGCAAAGCTAAACTGTCTTTCCATGAATCTTAAATAAAGAGCTGTAAGATGGAGACAGGGAGGGAGAGAGTCACCAACAAGCACCCAAAAACGTGAGAGATGGGACGGTTGTGGGTGCTGAGCATGGATTACTGTGTCAGTTTGAGGAGGAAAATGGATGCTTTGCCACTCAAAACATGCACCCAGCAGTTACACACTGTAGGACCACTGAGAAATGCAAGAGCCCGACTCTAAAAAAATAAAGTGAAGAATTTACATCATGCATAAATTAACTCTCAGCTGCCTGGTACACCAGCTGTAGCTTCTCAATATTTTTTTCCCCAATGCTTTACACCTAGTAAAGAAGTAAATTGCAGCTGTGGCTCCTAAAATTGGTGGCTGTGGCATTATTTCGTAGAATCATAGGATGGTATGGTTTGGAAGGGACCTTCAAGATCATCTAGTTCCAATCCCCCTGCCATGGGCAGGGACATCTGCCACTAAATCAGGTTGCTCAAAGCCTCATCCAACCTGGCCTTGAACACTTCCAGGGATGGGGCACCTACAGCTTCTCTGGGAAACCTGGTCCAGTGTCTGACCATCATTGGAGTCAAGAAGCTCTTCCTTAGATCTCATTGAAATCTCCCCTCTTTCAGTTTAAAGCCATTGCCCCTTGTCCTATTACTACATGCCCTTGTCAAAAGTCCCTCTCCAGCTTTCTTTTCTCTTCAGGGATCTCCTCAGTAGAGTACAATGGGATGAAGCCCTGGAGGGAAGAGGGGCACAAGAAAGCTGGATGATATTCAAGGATCACCTCCTCCAAGCTCAGGAGCGGTGCATCCCAACAAAGAGAAAGTCAGGCAGGAACACCAGGAGGCCTGCATGGATGAACAAGGAGCTCCTGGACCAACTCGAACACAAAAAGAAGGCCTACAGAGGGCGTAAGCAAGGACAGGTAGCCTGGGAAGAATACAGAGAAATTGTCCAAACAACCAGAGATCAGGTTAGGAAAGCTAAAGCCCTGATAGAGTTAAATCTGGCCAGGGACATCAAGGGCAACAAGAAAAACTTCTATAGATATGTTAGGGATAAAAAGAGAACTAGGGAAAACATAGGCCCTCTCCAGAAGGAAACGGGGGACCTGGCTATCCGGGATATGGAGAAGGCTGAGGTTCTCGATGACTTCTTTACCTCAGTCTTCACTGACAAGAGCTCCAGCTGCACAACCCAAGTCGCAGAAGGCAAAGGCAGGGACTGTGAGAATGAAGAACCGCCCACTGCAGGAGAAGATCAGGTTCGAGACCATCTAAAGAACCTGAATGTGGAATCATACACACAGTTACGGTTGGGTCCCGGCCTTGATGATTTAAGCCTGTGCTATTGAGGAAGCTGGAAAACACCGATAAAAAGGGTAAAAGAGAAAAGGGAGTGTGAACAGCTGGTGCAGGGAGTGTGAGAAGCTGACATGGGGAGTATGGGAAGATGATATACAGTGTGTGAGAAAATGATGTTTAGTTTAGCAGGTGGAAAATAGCTCCTTTTTAGGCATAGCCAATAGTAAAGTTAAAATAGGTGCGTGCACTATTGTTTGTAACCAATCACAGCTGGGTGAGGGGCGCGTGGACACATCGTGGCTAGAGTAATCATCTATAAAAGCTGCCTGTATAATAATAATAAAGGTGTCTCTGCTATCACATCTACGGAGTCCGTGCGTTCAGCCGTCACAAATGGCGCCCGAACAGGGACCTGATATTCAAGTCGACTGACGGGCTTTGGAGTCGCGGTGTGTGAGCGATCAGCGGCGGCGCCTGGCTGAATGAATCGGCGGTGGAAGGCGGCGGGGAGAGCCGAACGGTCCGGACCGAAATTAACAGCGGGGTACGAGAGCTGGAGTCTGGACCAGTGACACCTGAAGGATACAGGTGAGCAGCCAGGGACAATGAGGTCATCTATGTCGGCCGAAGAAAAATCAATTGTTAAAGTCCTTATGAAAATTCTTAAGAGACGGGGTGCAGCTGTTGACGAGACACAATTGTGTTTGCTGCTTACATGGCTTAAGGGAAAGGGAGTGTTTAAAGATTCAACAGAAATTTTTAATATTGACCCTTGGCGGGAGGCGGGACAAGTACTGTTTGATGCCGCGACAAACGGGGACTTGGCAGTGACCGGCTTATTTCCAACCTGGCGTGCGGTCTTGGACTCGCTACAACAGCTTAAAGCGGACCGCGCCACAGTAGCAGCCGTAAATGCCGCTACCGATCCCGCGGCGTCAGCGGCGGCCGTAAACGCCGTCGCCGGTTCCGCGGCGCCAGCGGCGGCTGTAAATACTGTCACTGATCCTGTGGCGCCGGCGGCAGCTGCTAATACTGTCACTAATTCCGCACCGCCAGCAACAGCCGCGGTTACCGATTCCACGTCACCAGCGACAACCGCGATCACTAATCCTGCGTCGGCAGCAGCCGCTAACGTTGCCACCAATCCCGCGTTGCCAGCGGAAGCCGTAAATGTTGCCGTTAATGCTGCGCTGCCAGCCACAGCCGTAAATGAGGTTGCTAGTTCTGCGTCACCAGCTACAGTCGTAAATGCTGCCACAGCTGTGAATGTTGCTGCTAATCCCGCGTCACCAGTATCGCCGGCTGCAGTGGTAAATCCCGTGTCACCTAGTACGGCAGGCGCTACAGCGGGCGGACCACCACCACCACCATCGGCGTCCCTCATCCCTGTTTCTGCTTCTACAGCCCCCCCCGCCCTCCCCCTTTCTTCTGCTACGGCGCTTACTCCTTCTACCTCTATAGTTCTCTCCCTCGCAGACTTGGTGAAAGCTGCGGTACCGCAGACCGAGACGGACGGTCCAGATCCTTGCCGTCACTGGCGAAAACTCAAGGAGCAGGCGGAAAAGGAGGGAGACCATGACCTGGCACAGCGTCTTGCTTGCCCGGTCATCAGAACTCCTGATGGGCATATTGATTACAAGGCATTAGAGTTTGGGCTAGTGAAAGAGTTAAGAAAAAGTGTATTGGATTATGGTCTTTCCTCTCCTTACACCCAAGGGTTGCTGCAATCGGTAATGTTTAACTATGAACTTACTCCTTTTGACATCAAACATATCACAGCGCTCATATTTACACCCACACAAAAGGTGATGTTTGAATCTCACTGGCGTTCTGCCTGTGACATAAAGGCGCTGGAGAACTTTGAAAGACAGGAAGATGACCCACTGAGGGGTGCGGGCATTCCTCAGTTGATGGGAGAAGCGCCTATAAATACTCCGCAGTTGCAGGCACATCTTAATCCAGCTATTCTAGCCCAATCTCATCAGCTAGCATACCAAGCTATGCTGAAAACACCTGATACGAGAAAAGTTGTAAATTCCTTTACATCTATCCGACAAGGACCTAATGAACCGTATATGCTTTTTATAGATAAACTAAAGGAAGCCATAGAAAAGCAAGTAGAGAATGAGGCAGCAAGAGACGCATCATTAATGAAACTAGCAGTAGAAAATGCCAATGAAGATTGCAAACGTGTATTATTACCCCTTAGGAATCCTAATATTGTTGAAATGATGGAGGCTTGTCAGAAGGTGGGGACAGTTCAATATAAAATGGAATCAATGGCAGCTGCTTTTGCAGCTATGAGGGTAAATCACATTTGTTATAGGTGCGGACAGCCTGGTCACCTTAAGCGTGATTGTCCTAAAATTCCTCAAGGTCTGGGAGTTTGCTTGAGATTCATAGATTCATAGATTCATAGATTTCTAGGTTGGAAAAGACCTTAGAGATCATCGAGTCCAACCATCCCTAATCCCCATTAAACCATATCCTCAAGTAGCTCATCCACCCTATTCTTAAACACATCCAGGGATGGGGACTCAACCACTTCCCTGGGCAGCCTATTCCAGTGGCTGACAACCCTTTCAGAGAAGAAATACTTCCTAACATCCAACCTGAATCTCCCCTGACTAAGCTTATGCCCATTTCCTCTTGTTCTATCTCCCATCACTAATGTAAAGAGCCCTTCCCCTAACTCCCCACCATATTTTCTCAAGTATTTATAGGCCGTAGTCAGGTCTCCCCTCAGCCTCCTCTTCTCCAGGCTAAACAGCCCCAACTCCCTCAGCCGCTCCTCATAAGTTTTATTTTCCAGCCCCTTGATCAGTTTAGTCGCCCTTCTTTGGACTCGCTCCAGGAGCTCAATATCTCTCTTAAAGCGAGGGGCCCAAAACTGGACACAATATTCCAGGTGCGGCCTCACCAGTGCCGAGTACAGGGGCAGGATCACCTCCCTGCTCCTGCTGGTCACACTATTCTTGATACACGCCAGTATCCCATTGGCCTTTTTGGCCACCTGGGCACACTGCTGGCTCATATCAAGCCGGTAGTCAACCAACACCCCCAGGTCCTTTTCCGCCAGGCAGCTCTCCAGCCACTCCTCCCCGAGCCTATAGCGATGCTTGGGGTTTTTATACCCCAAGTGAAGGACTCTGCACTTGGCCTTATTAAAGCTCATGCCATTGGCCTCAGCCCAACGATCCAGTCTGTTCAAATCCCTCTGAAGGGCCTCCCTACCCTCAAGCAGATCGACACAGCCTCCCAGCTTGGTGTCGTCCGCAAATTTACTGAGGGTACATTCAATCCCCTCATCCAGGTCATTGATAAAGATGTTAAACAGAACTGGACCCAGCACTGAGCCCTGGGGAACCCCACTGGTGACCGGCCTCCAGCCGGATTTAGCCCCATTCACCACCACTCTTTGGGCCCGGCCATCCAGCCAGTTTTTAACCCAAAGGAGGGTGTGCCTATCCAGGCCAGCAGTTACCAGTTTCTCCACCAGAACACTATGAGAAACTGTATCAAAGGCTTTACTGAGGTCCAGGAAAACTACATCCACAGCCCTTCCCTCGTCAACCAGGCGGGTCGCCCTGTCATAGAAGGTGATCAGGTTTGATTGGCAAGACCTGCCTTTCATAAACCCATGTTGACTGGGCCTGATCACCCGGTTAACCTGTATGTGCTCATTAATAGCACTCAAGATAACCTGTTCCATGACTTTGCCCGTCACCGAGGTCAGACTGACAGGCCTGTAGTTCCCCGGATCCTCCTTCCGCCCTTTTTTGTAAATGGGGGTAACATCCGCCAGCCTCCAGTCCAGCGGAACTTCCCCAGTGAGCCAAGACTGCCCAAAGATAATGGACAGGGGTTTGGCAATGACATCCGCCAGCTCTCTCAGGACTCTCGGGTGGATACCATCAGGCCCCATAGACTTGTGGGCATCCAGCCGAAGGAGCAGATCCTTGACCCGTTCCTCTTGGATCACAGGAGCTTCGATCTGCTCTCCCTCCCTGCACTCAGACACCGAAGGCCAGCTCACCTGGGAACTGCTGACCTTATTATTAAAGACTGAGGCAAAGAAGGCATTAAGGACCTCAGCCTTGTCTTCATCCCTAGTGACTAACGTACCCCCTGAGTCCAGTAGGGGCTGGAGGTGATCTTTAGCCCTCCTTTTGTTATTAATATATTTATAGAAAGACTTTTTGTTGTCCCTTACGGAGCTGGCTAGTCTAAGTTCCAATTGGGCTTTTGCCTCCCTGATTATCTCCCTACATGCCCTAACTTCCTCCCTGTATTGATTCCTGGATGCCTGCCCATTCTTCCAAGACTTGTAGACATCCCTTTTTCTTTTGAGATGTTCCCAAATCTCCTTTGTTATCCAAGCTGGTTTTCTACCCCGGCGGCTCGACTTCCGGCACACAGGGACAGCTCGCTCCTGTGCCTCCAGAATTTCCTTTTTGAATAGTAACCATCCCTCCTGCGCCCCCTTACCCTTGAGAGCTGTCTCCCATTGGACTTTGTTAACCAGACTTCTAAACAGCCCAAAGTCAGCTCGCCCAAAGTCCAGCTTGGCCGTTTTAGTGTTCCCTCTCCTAACTTCCCCTAGAATTGAGAATTCTATTATCTCGTGGTCACTAAGCCCCAGGCGTCCTCCAACCTTCACATCTCCCACAAGACCTTCTCTGTTCACAAACAGCAGGTCTAGGGGAGCTCCTTCTCTAGTCGGTTCACTAACCAGTTGTGAGAGGAAGTTGTCCTCCACACTCTGCAGGAACCGCCTAGACTGTTTCCTGACTGCCATGTTATACTTCCAACAGACATCAGGCAGGTTAAAGTCACCCATAAGGACAAGGGCTAGTGAGCGCGAGACTTCCCCCAGTTGTTTAAAGAATAGCTCATCAGTCTCACTGTCCTGATAGGGTGGCCTATAGCAGATACCCACTACAATATCCGCCTTCATAGGCCCCTCTTTGATTTTCACCCACAGACATTCTACTAGGTCATCCCCAACATTTAACTCTAAACAGTTTAGATCTTCCCTTACATACAGGGCAACCCCACCACCCCTTCTACCTCTCCTATCCCTCCTGAAGAGTTTGTAGCCATCCATGGTAGCACTCCAGTTATACGAGTCATCCCACCATGTTTCAGTGATGGCAACTATGTCGTAGTTTCCCCGGATAGCAAGAGCTTCCAGTTCCTCTTGTTTATTGCCCATACTACGTGCGTTTGTATAGAAGCACGTAAGTTGGGCTTTCGACCCCACGGCACCCCTAGCGGGGGAAGTTTTATTACCTGAGCTGTTATTTTTGGGATTCTCTTTAACCTCTAGGCAACTTGTGTGTTGCTCTTGACTACACATATCACCCCCTAGTATCACTGAGGCAGCAGGCCGAAGGCACCTGCCTACACTCCCTTCATCAGACAATGGAGGGCCGTCCTCGGCTGTTAATCCTCTAAGTCTGATAATACCCCCCACCCCCTTCACATCTAGTTTAAAGCCCTGTTGATGATCCCAGCTAGTTCTGTAGCGAGCAGCCTTTTCCCCTGTGGAGACAAACCCGCCCCGTCCCTAGATAGAAGATCTGGCATTAAGGTCAGCCCGTGGTTAAAGAAGCCTAGGTTGTTTTCCTCACACCACTTTTGTAGCCAATTATTTAAATCCTCGATCTTTGTTTTCCATCCTTGTGTCATGTCCTAGAGTCGGTATGATAGAAGAGAATATTACTTGGGCCCCCGATCCCTTCAACATTCTTCCCAAAACCCTGAGATCTTTCTTAATAGTCCGGATGTTTCTTTTCCTAATGTCATCCATACCAACTTGGAAAAGAAGAAGAGGGTAGTAATCAGTGGGTCTGACTATAGATGGGAGTTTTTTTGTTACATCCCTAATTGTTGCCCCAGGAAGGGAGCAGACCTCCCTGTGTAAAGGGTCAGGTCTACAAATCTGGCCCTCCACACCCCTCAAAAGGGAGTCTCCTAAAACAATCACCCGCCTTTCCTTCTTAACTGAGGCTGTCTTGATGATACGTGTGGTCCTAGGGAAGGATACTAGCGTGTGTGTATCATCATCCTCCCTGGGTGTTGGTTCCACTTGCAGAGCTTCAAATCTGTTGTGTAATGGAACCTGGGAGGTAGTTGCAGGAGCAGAGGGGGCAGGCTTGCCGCGCCGGGCAGGGACCTGCTGCCATTGCTCATTCCCACCTGGATTCCTCTTCCCGGCCAGGTGGGGAGAGGTTGGGGGCTCCTCAGTCTGAGAAGCTGTGGTAGCCTGTTGGGTCTGCGGGCGGGAGCACAAAGTACTGGTCCATTGGTCAATCTCCCTCTCGCACTCCCTGATGGCCCTCAGCCTGCTTACCTCCTCTCTGAGCTCTGTCACCAGGCGGAGGAGTTCCTCCACCCTGGCACAGCTCCCACAAGTGAGTTCCCCGGTGGCAACCTGAGCCAATACACTTGGGGAACAAGACCTGCAGCTTACCTGGGTGGCAGCGTGCACCCAGCGGGGGTCCGTCTGGGAGGCTGCGTCGGTCCTGGCTGGCACCGGGCTGGAGGCAGCCTTCGCTTTATGCCTAGTGACCACCATGTCAGTCAGGGACTTCCGACCGGGCTCAACGCTCTGCCTGCTTGCTCTGTCTGCTCGCCCTGCCTGCGCGAACTGCCGCGCAAACTGCCGCGCCCCTCACTCTGCCGCGCCACGCCCCTGTTTGCCCGCTCCTGTTCGCAGCGCTCCGGGTCGCTGCGCTCCTCAGGGCAGTTTAAATCTCCCGCGTCTGTTCCGGGTCCGCCCCCCTGCGTCAGCAGTCACGTAGGCCCTGCCGGAACCGGGACACAGGAGATCCTGGCTCCCGCCGGGCGATGCCTGGCTTTTAGCTCACTCGACACTCGCTTTTTCCACCTCAATCTACCCCCCCGGCCGCAGAACTTACCGTCCGTGCTACCGAGGCGTGCAGAAAGACCGTTGGTGCTGACTCACCACCTTTAAATCTCCCGCGTCTGTTCCGGGTCCGCCCCCCTGCGTCAGCAGTCACGTAGGCACTGCCGGAACCGGGACACAGGAGATCCTGGCTCCCGCCGGGCGATGCCTGGCTTTTAGCTCACTCGACACTCGCTTTTTCCACCTCAATCTACCCCCCCGGCCGCAGAACTTACCGTCCGTGCTACCGAGGCGTGCAGAAAGACCGTTGGTGCTGACTCACCACCTTTAAATCTCCCGCGTCTGTTCCGGGTCCGCCCCCCTGCGTCAGCAGTCACGTAGGCCCTGCCGGAACCGGGACACAGGAGATCCTGGCTCCCGCCGGGCGATGCCTGGCTTTTAGCTCACTCGACACTCGCTTTTTCCACCTCAATCTACCCCCCCGGCCGCAGAACTTACCGTCCGTGCTACCGAGGCGTGCAGAAAGACCGTTGGTGCTGACTCACCACCTTTACATCTCCCGCGTCTGTTCCGGGTCCGCCCCCCTGCGTCAGCAGTCACGTAGGCCCTGCCGGAACCGGGACACAGGAGATCCTGGCTCCCGCCGGGCGATGCCTGGCTTTTAGCTCACTCGACACTCGCTTTTTCCACCTCAATCTACCCCCCCGGCCGCAGAACTTACCGTCCGTGCTACCGAGGCGTGCAGAAAGACCGTTGGTGCTGACTCACCACCTTTAAATCTCCCGCGTCTGTTCCGGGTCCGCCCCCCTGCGTCAGCAGTCACGTAGGCCCTGCCGGAACCGGGACACAGGAGATCCTGGCTCCCGCCGGGCGATGCCTGGCTTTTAGCTCACTCGACACTCGCTTTTTCCACCTCAATCTACCCCCCGGCCGCAGAACTTACCGTCCGTGCTACCGAGGCGTGCAGAAAGACCGTTGGTGCTGACTCACCACCTTTAAATCTCCCGCGTCTGTTCCGGGTCCGCCCCCCTGCGTCAGAAGTCACGTAGGCACTGCCGGAACCAGAACACAAGAGATCCTGGCTCCCGCCAGGCAATGCCTGGCTTTTAGCTCACTCGACACTCGCTTTTTCCACCTCAATCTACCCCCCCGGCCGCAGAACTTACCGTCCGTGCTACCGAGGCGTGCAGAAAGACCGTTGGTGCTGACTCACCACCTTTAAATCTCCCGCGTCTGTTCCGGGTCCGCCCCCCTGCGTCAGCAGTCACGTAGGCCCTGCCGGAACCGGGACACAGGAGATCCTGGCTCCCGCCGGGCGATGCCTGGCTTTTAGCTCACTCGACACTCGCTTTTTCCACCTCAATCTACCCCCCCGGCCGCAGAACTTACCGTCCGTGCTACCGAGGCGTGCAGAAAGACCGTTGGTGCTGACTGTAGGAAGGGTCACCACTATGTCAGACAATGTCACTCGAAGTATAGTCTAGAAGGGAGATTGCTTCCGGGAAACTTCGGAAAGAACGCGAGTCGCGGGCGCGTGCAGACACAAGTGCCCCGACACATTTACCAAGTGGATGCAGTCACCTCCGAGCACGAACCACCGGCAGCGCAGGAATGGATGTGGCCATCCTCAGTGAAACAACAATAATGGATACTACGGTACATAAGATCCCAGTGGACGCAAAAAGGGCCTGTGGCTAATTAAGCACACTATTACTGGGACGATCAAGTACAACTGTACAAGGTTTATTTGTGTTACCTGGAATAATAGATGCAGATTTTGTAGGACAAATTCAGGCTATGGTTTGGACTCCTTCTCCACCCATTGTTATACCCGCAGGAGCCCGAATAGCCCAATTAATACCCTTCCAGGGTCAGCCCCTAAATATAGAAAAAAGAACAAGGGGGACTGGGAGTTTTGGATCTACAGGTCCTGTGGTACTATGGACACAACTTGAGACAGTACAGCGAGCTAAATTAACATGTACCATACATAATGCTGAGGGCAGACCTACTGCTGTCACAATGACAGGAATGATAGATACTGGTGCTGATATCACAGTTATTTCCTCAGCAAAATGGCCTTCATCGTGGCCAATACTGTTGGAGTGCAGATCTTTGAAGAGACTGCACGAAGAAAACCCTGTGTAAATAAAGACTGGAGCTCGAAAGTTAGGCCTCAAGGGCAGAATGCCCTTGAAGTTAAGGATAAGAAAACTATGCTGTATGATAAGGGAGTAGTGTTTGCTTAGAGCAGAGCTTCGCTAGGCGGGTATCTGTTTGAAATAAGCTGTTAAATATGACAAGCATATGTATCATCCAATAATGGTGTAGAAAAGGTGTGGTCTCAGGATTACTGGCAAAAACTGTCTATATAAGCAATAAGAACCGCGCAATAAAGGAGACTTCCTGCAGCTAACTCATATTGACTCGTCTCAGTACTTCTCCAAATCCCTTCTCCGCACAATACGACCGGTGGCCTCTGGCCTTTCGGGTATTGGAGGCACTACAACATCATACCAGAGTGTCAACTTGATTCAAGTGGTGGGCCCCGAGGGCAAGGTCTCCACAATACGCCCTTATGTAGTGGGGGTTCCGCTCATTCTGTAGGGAAGAGATGTGTTGGCCTCTTGAGGGATCACCATTGGAGTTCAGCATTTTTCATAGGAGTCACTGAAGTGCGGCCCACCGTTTCTATTACATGGCTAACAGATAAACCTGTCTGGGTGGATCAGTGGCCCCTTACACATGAAAAGCTCCGCGCGCTACACGAATTGGTTAATGAACTACAACAAGGGCATATTGTGCTGACCACTAGTCCATGGAACACACCTGTATTTGTGATAAAAAAGAAAAATGGAAAATGGAGACTGTTACATGACCTGCGGCAGGTAAATGCAGTAATGGAAGCTATGGGAGCCCTCCAACCTGGACTCCCTTCTCCTACTATGATTCCAGCTAATTGGCCAATTATTGTACTAGATTTAAAAGATTGTTTCTTTACCATCCCTCTTGCAGAGAAGGATGGGCCAAAATTTGCCTTTTCCATCCCATCAATCAATCAGAGCGAACCCATGAAGCGATATTGTTACTGATACTTAGAATTTTTGGTAATTAAAGTTTAATCAATAGTTTCTTTAATTGTAAACTAGTTAGTAGTTGATTTTAATAATATAGAATTATAAGAAATCTTTTAATGAAAAGTATGCTCGTATAGTAAACACATGCTGCTATGAAACTGCTGCTATGAAACTCCTATAGCCCTGTACCAGGACCAAAGGGATCGGTCAGAATCATCCAGTAAGAATACGTAGTACAAAGCACAAGTTGATTTGTAAACTGATTTATGATACCTACATAGAACTAGAAGAATGCATGTAGCTATCAAGGTCTAGATTAATGAAGATGAAGAAAGCCAACCGTAACGGTTTCGTAATGGTCTATGGGTACCTGCCAGAAACCGTGAACTTAAGCAAAAGGTAATTCCGGCAGGGGGAGATCGTGACCACCGACTCACAGACCACCTACCTATATTGCACCCCAGACTCATTTCTCGATGATTCTAACTTTGATGGCACAGAATCAGAAATGGGAGGAGAATATGCTAATGATTTTCGGGAATTTGTATGTTTATGTATGATTTCCTAATGGATTTGCATGTGTCAGCTCTATATAAGAAGTTTGATTTCGGTGCAAGGCGCGCACGTTAGGAGGAGATATCCCCCGTGCACCCGGCGCCGCAATAAAGAAGTGTCTGCTTATCTACATCCCATTGGTGTTGATAAGTTTCTTATTCCGGATTTTCGGTAACAGTTTTGGCGACCCAGATGGGACCTCGCTGAAGGAGACCGGAGGAGTCGGGGACCTGATCGGTTCCAGCCGGCACCGAGGATTTCTTGAGGATACCCATCGATCCCCGATCCATAAGGTTCTTCGCGACGTCCCCTGGATTTTGGGTAAGACACTTCTTTCTTTTGTTTCAAATGAGTGGGTTCGAGTCCCACCGCATAGAGGAGGTTCGAGTCCCGCCTCTGGAAAGTGGGTTCGAGTCCCACTGCGAGTGGGTTCGAGTCCCCTCGCTGTAGCCTGCCTGTCAGTCGTGGTGAAAGCTGCGCAGGGTTGGGCAGAGGATCCTCGTGGAGTGGAAGCCTGGGCGTCTGCCCGTAAGTCATAAGCGAAAGATATTGCAGGGTTGGACATAGCGGAGACTTGGAACCTATATGCTGGCTATAGTGTTCTATAAGTTGTGCCTCTAACGTAAGTTAGAAGTTTTCTTGTGTGCTATATTGTGGAACCGTTTATCTTGACCGAGTACTAAGGTGCCGAGTTTGTGTTTATTGTGTTACGTACTTGTGCTCAAGGTAATAAATTACAGAACTGTGTGAGTGTGACCGTGAGAGAGAGACGTGCAGTTAAGCACGAAGTGAGTGCGGGGTCCGGATTTGTGGTTCTGCTATCCTGTAAGGGGTGCAGTCGAAGAAAAACAGAGTGACAGATTTGAGTGATTATATATTGTATTAACAGTTATATCATGGCATCTAAGTTAACTCATTTGTTTAAAAGTAAAAGTATGAGTAATTTGGCTGCAAATGACAAAATTCCGAAAACTTCTCCGTTAGGATGCTTATTAGCACATTGGGGAAATATAGGAGATGATTTGCAAAAGAACAAAATGATTGAATATTGTAATCAGTGGTGGCCGTTGTATACGTTAGAAGATCAAGAAGTATGGCCTGTGAATGGTACTTTAAATTATAATACTATTTTTCAGTTAATGATGTTTTGTAGAAGGAAAGAGAAATGGGATGAAATACCTTATGTAGATTTGTTTTTCTATTTGAGACAAAGAAAAGACTGGCAGAAAGAGTGTAAACTAGCGGATGGAAATGGTTTGATATTGGCTGTTGCTACAGGGAATAAAAAGGAGAAAAAGTGTTGTTCAGTGTGTGAAATTAGGAAGGATTGTTTGAAAAAGAGGATTACTTCTGAAGTTGATGAGGGACCAGAATTAGATATATCTCCTCCTAGGAGAGAAAGAAATCGGGGTCGAGAATATCAGGAACAGATGCAAGAACCAGAAAGCAGTGGTATTGAGGATGCCGAGGAGGGTCCCTCTGAGATTGTAATTCATACTCCTGTTTCTCGGAGAACCCGACAGCAGACACACACAATAGCTCCCCTGCGGCAGGGAGTTGGCAGCAATGGGCCGGTGTATGTAAAGGTGCCTTTTTCAGTTATTGATTTGATGGCTTGGAAACAGGCAGCCGGACTTTACAGAGAGGATCCTGAAAGAGTAGGAAGAGTGGTGGATACTATAATTAGAACACAGGACCCAGACTGGAGTGATTTGCAGGTGGTCTTAGATAATTTATTGGATGATACAGAAAAGCAAATGGTGTTGGAAGCAGGTAGAGCACAGGCTGAAGCGGCAGTTCTGAATGAAAATATGACTGGAACTTTGGAACAGAATTTTCCATCTGGGGATCCGCAGTGGGATCCAAATAATGTGGAGCACAGACAGAGATTGAGACGGTATCAAAATGGATTTTGTATGGAATTAAACATGCCATGCCTAAGTCTTTGAATTGGTCTAAATTATATGAAGTAAGGCAGGACAAAAATGAATCTCCCTCAGTGTTTCTAGAAAGACTGAAGGAAGCTGCCAGAAAATATACTGATTTAAAGGTGGAAACTGAGGCAGCACAAATACAATTGGCTTTGATTTTTATGGGACAATCAGCACCAGACATAGGAAGAAACTTCAGAAATTAGAGGGAGAAGACTCTAGGAGTTTAAATAAAATGATGGAAGCAGCCTGGAAGGTGTATAACAATAGAGAACAGGAGGAAAGAAAATCTCGGGAAAACAGGCTGCTAGCAGTCATGACAGGAACAGTGAATAGAGGACGAGGCAGGGGAAGAGGTTCAGGATTCGGTGGAAGAGGAGGATTTGTGAACGGTGGTGGCAGGAATTTTAACACTCCCCTAGGAATGAATCAGTGTGCTTTGTGCAAGGAAGAGGGACATTGGAAAAGAGACTGCCCCAGAAAGGGAAATGCTCAGCAAGAAATAGCTAAAATCATGATGCTAGATGATTGAAGGGGACCGGAGGGGAACCCAGCTGAGCCTCTGGTTGTAATTAAGCTGGGAGAAAAGGAAGTTAAATTTTTAGTGGACACTGGAGCAACGTTTTTGGTATTAAACACCTGTAAGGGAAAAATTGGAACAAAACCGGCAAATATTATAGGGGCCACTGGGAAAGAGGAAAGCAGACCATTCCTAAAACCCCTGGATTTAAAATTTGGGAAAAAGGTAATCACTCATGAATTTTTGTATGTACCTGAATGTCCAGTACCCTTATTGGGAAGAGATTTATTATCTAAATTAAATGCTCAGATCAGTTTTGAAGAAGGAGAGATTCTCTTAAAAATACCAGAATCAAAAACAAGTGAAATTCTGATGATCCAAGAAACAACCGAGGGACAAGAAATTCCTTCGGATGTAGATTTGGCCGTGATTCCCACAGTATGGGAAACGGATATCCCTGGCAAATCAAAACTGGCAGAGCCTGTTAAAGTAGAATTAAAAGAAGGAGCAAAAACGGTCAAATTGAAAGAATATCCAATTAAACCAGAAATCAGACAGGAATTGAAGAAATTAATTGACAAATTCTTAAAGTATAAGATTTTAGAGAAATGTGAATCCGAATATAATACTCCTATCTTGCCAGTCAGAAAACCATCCGGAGAATACTGGCTGGTACAGGATTTAAGAGCAGTAAATCAAATAGTCAAAGATATTTACCCAGTAGTAGCAAACCCGTATACATTACTAACCTCGTTAAAAGAGACCTATCAGTGGTTTACAGTGCTTGATTTGAAAGATGCTTTCTTTTGTATACCCTTGGAAAAGGAAAGTAGGAAACTGTTTGCTTTTGAGTGGGAAAATCCACAGACTGGACGAAAGATGCAGTTAATGTGGACAAGGCTGCCCCAAGGATTCAAAAACAGTCCAACGATCTTCGGGAATCAGTTGGCGAGAGAACTCGAGATATGGAAACAAGAGAAACCAAGACCTGGACATCTACTGCTACAATATGTGGATGATATACTGATTGCTACAGAGGAAAAGTCGACCTGTATCCAGGTAACAATAGACCTTTTGAACTTTCTGGGACTAAATGGGTACAAAGTATCTAAGAAAAAGGCCCAAATAGCTTGCCAGACTGTGATATATCTGGGCTTTGAAATTTCTAAGGGGCAGCGACAGTTGGGAAAAGGTCGAAAAGAAGCTATTTGCAATATACCTGAACCAGAAAATATTCATGAACTCAGAGCATTTTTGGGAATGGCCGGGTGATGTCGTCTTTGGATTATGAATTACAGGCTGATTGCTAAACCTTTGTATGAAGCCCAGAAGATTTCTCCTTTTGTGTGGGGACCAGATCAACGAAAAGCTTTTATTGAATTAAAGCGTGCTTTGATGTCAGCATCTGCTTTAGGACTTCCAAACTTAATTAAGGACTTTCAGTTGTTTGTCCATGAGAGGCAACACCTAGCTTTGGGAGTGTTGACCCAGAAGATGGGCAGCTGGAAGCGACCTGTCGGATACTTCCCCAAACAACTGGACACAGTGAGTAAAGGATGGCCAAGTTGCCTGCGAGCGGTGGCAGCAACAGTGCTGCTGATAGAGGAAGCTCGCAAATTGACTTTGGGAAGGACAATAACGGTCTATGTCCCACACATGGGGATAACTGTTCTAGAACGAAAGGGGGGTCATTGGTTATCTCCAAGCCAGATGATAAAGTACCAAGTGGTACTAACCAAACAGGATGATGTGATTCTAAAAACAACTAACCTGGTAAATCCTGCAGTGTTTTTAAGCTCCACACAGGAAGAAGGACAACTGGAACATGATTGCTTGGCTACTATCGAGTATGTTTATTCCAGTCGTGAAGATTTGAAAGATGTACCACTGGAGCAACCAGACTGGGAATTGTATACAGATGGCAGCAGCTTTATGGAGCAAGGGGTCCGATACGCTGGATATGCGGTAACAACAGACACCACAGTTATAGAAGCCAGAGCATTGGCAAGCACCACATCTGCCCAAAAGGCAGAACTTATTGCTTTAATTCGAGCCCTAGAATTAAGTGAAAAGAAGAAAGTGAACATTTGGACTGACTCCAAGTATGCCTTTGGAGTAATGCATGTCCATGGAGTTCTGTGGAAAGAAAGAGGATTATTATCCTCTCAAGGATCAAACATTAAGCATCAAAATGAAATTTTACAATTTTTGCATGCAGTTCAGAAACCAGAACAAGTAGCAATCATGCACTGTAAAGCACACCAAATTGGAAACGCAAAAGAAATTGTTGGAAATAATTTAGCTGATAGAACAGCAAAGAAAGTAGCAAAGAACCAAGCATTCCAAATGGCATTAATTCCCTCCAAAACAGTAGCCCTCCCTAGGGAAAAGCCAAAATATTCGGAGGAAGATGATAAATTAAGCCAGTTATTAAATGCTAAGAAAAACTTAGCTGGATGGTGGGTAACCCCTAGTGGACAAGTAGTGGTCCCACCCATTCTGATGAGAGAAATAATTCAAACAAAGCATCAGGAATGTCACTGGGGAGTAGAAGCTTTAGTAACTTCCTTAGAGAAACAAGTAGTATCGGTTAAAATGCTAGGATTAGCTAAAATGATAACTGCAAAATGTGAAATATGTTTGAAAATTAATCCAGTAATCAAGAAAAAGTCCAAATGGGTAAATTAAAATCTGGCACAGAACCTGGAGATTATTGGCAAGTAGGTTTCTCAGAATTACCTAGACAGAATGGGTACCGGTACATCCTGGTGGGGGTTGATACTTTTACAGGATGGCCTGAAGCCCTTCCCTGTCGCACCACACAAGCAAAAGAAGTAGTAAAATGGTTACTACAAGAAATAATTCCAAGATTTGGAGTTCCAATTGGAATTTCATCTGACAGAGGTCCACACTTTGTTGCTGAAGTAGTCCAAAGCATTAACAAAGTATTAGGCATTGCCTGGGATTTACATGCATCTTGGAGGCCACAATCCAGTGGAAAGGTAGAAAGAATGAATCAGACTCTAAAAAGACAAATAAGTAAAATTTGTCAAGAAACAAATTTAAAATGGCCTCAAGCATTACCTTTGGCATTACTTCGAATCAGAGTACAGCCAAAGAGTGGAACCTCTAGCAGTCCTTATGAATTGTTGTACGGAAAACCTTATGAGTCCCCGGAACCAAATCCAAATATGCATGTAAAAGGAAAACAAGATGTATATAACTATTTGCTTTCTCTAGGGAAAACCTTAGCTGCAATTCGGAGTGCTGTGATTTGGAATCGACCTTTATCTTTAGACACTCCGGTGCATGATTTCCAACCAGGAGATTATGTCTACGTAAAGATGTGGACTTCTGAACCTCTGCAGGAGCGCTGGAAAGGACCTTTCCAGATACTGCTGACAACCTTCACAGCAGTCAAGATTGCAGAATCTACAGCCTGGATACATTACACTCGAGTGAAGAAAGCACCAGCACCCTGGAAAATTGTGAATCATGACCCAGAGACTTTGAAACTGACTCTGAAACATGTCTAATTTCTCATATCTGTTTGTAATTGTTCTTTGGATCTTATGCTGGAAGATAGTACTGGTAAAACCATGGACTGATTTGGTGAGTAGGAACAAAAGACAATTAGAAACAGAACAAGTGATTAAAATTCCCAAACAAACCTCTGAGGAAAATTTGATATTAGGATTAATCAAAGGATTTGCCAATTTACAGAATGTTACACAAATTACTGCTTGTTTACCAATACCAAGAGCAGTAGGTGAATCCATTCCATGGGGAATCTTAACTATGAATTTGATAACTCAGGAACATAAAAATGAGACCACTCATTGTGAACAACAGCCAGTGACACAATGGTATGAACAAGTGAAATATATTAGAAAACAATGGAAGTCCCCAGGAAGTAAGGATGAATGTACACAATTACTGAATTCAAACTTCGTAGACATCAGTGGAGGTTGAACAGGACTAGATTCAGGATATGGTTATGGATGGTGTTCTTATGATGAACCAATAAAGAAAAATGTGAGCCGTATGATAATGGAATGGAAATGCAAAGAAAGCGTTCAAACTTCACAAAAAGAACAAATTACTTGGGAATCAATTTGGTCCATGACTATATTCTCCCAATTTCAATACATGGCAAAAACCCCTTGGTGTTTTGCGTGGGTAGGGTCAATTTCTGGATTTTGGTCAACAATAACAGATAGAGGAACTACGTCACTAGAAGAGGAAAGTTCAGTATCTTGGTGGAAATGTGACAAAGTTTACAATTGTAGTACAGTAAGTAAAACAATACAAGAAATTCCCCCTTTAGCAGCTGCAGTGAGATATGGGTGTTTCTGTCGAGGACTCAAAAAACGATCTTCAAGTGACTGCAGATTATCAAATTAAAAGGGGAACATTTATAAGCTGTAAGAAAAGTACAATCCAGAGTCCTGGACACCTGGTCTGGGCACTAAATGATGGAACCTGGACAACACACTTACCATTAGATGGTAAAGTTAAACAAATTACCTTAGGCATGCCAACATTGTGTCCAATTTGGAAAAAATCACCATTTAAAGGACCCCTAGAAAGTCTAAATTTAAAACGAACTAAAAGGCCCAAGACAGATGATATTTGGAACGAACCATCAACAGGATTAAAAATTAGCTGGGCTCTTGAGTCTCTTTTAAATCCTATAGCCTCATATAGAAACAGAGAATGGCTGTATCATTTAACAAGTCAAGTAGAAAAGTTAGCAAATGTTACAAAGAAAGGATTCAAAGAATTGAACATTCAGTTGCAGGCAACATCTCGAATGGTACTTCAAAATAGAATGGCTTTAGACACGCTTTTACTCAAAGAACATGGAGTATGTGGATATCTCAAAGATAAATCAGACCACTGTTGTATACACATCCCAAACGTTACACAGGATGTGGAGCATGACTTGGATTTGCTAGAAAAAGTTGAGAAAGAAACAGAATCAATCCGAGAGGACATGTCAGAAGATTGGATAGGGAAAATTTTCAAAGGACTAGGCTGGAATCTAAGCTCTTGGATCCAATCTTTGATTAAAACTCTGTTTCTGTTGCTAATTGTCTTCCTCATGATCATGCTAATATACAATTGTTTAAAGAAACAGTTTGCTAGTAAACTTGCAATTAATCGCAGAATCATGAGAGAGTTACCTACTATTCCACCAGACCACGGTTTATTGCCAAGGTATGCTGAAACAAATCTCAGCTTTGAACATGATGATAAGTGAGTATCAAACAATAAAAGTAAAAGTGGTGAAAGTATTGAAATAGCAATTTCAACACTTTCAAAGGGGGGAAATGTTACTGATACTTAGAATTTTTGGTAATTAAAGTTTAATCAATAGTTTCTTTAATTGTAAACTAGTTAGTAGTTGATTTTAATAATATAGAATTATAAGAAATCTTTTAATGAAAAGTATGCTCGTATAGTAAACACATGCTGCTATGAAACTGCTGCTATGAAACTGCTGCTATGAAACTCCTATAGCCCTGTACCAGGACCAAAGGGATCGGTCAGAATCATCCAGTAAGAATACGTAGTACAAAGCACAAGTTGATTTGTAAACTGATTTATGATACCTACATAGAACTAGAAGAATGCATGTAGCTATCAAGGTCTAGATTAATGAAGATGAAGAAAGCCAACCGTAACGGTTTCGTAATGGTCTATGGGTACCTGCCAGAAACCGTGAACTTAAGCAAAAGGTAATTCCGGCAGGGGGAGATCGTGACCACCGACTCACAGACCACCTACCCATATTACACCCCAGACTCATTTCTCGATGATTCTAACTTTGATGGCACAGAATCAGAAATGGGAGGAGAATATACTAATGATTTTCGGGAATTTGTATGTTTATGTATGATTTCCTAATGGATTTGCATGTGTCAGCTCTATATAAGAAGTTTGATTTCGGTGCAAGGCGCGCACGTTAGGAGGAGATATCCCCTGTGCACCCGGCGCCGCAATAAAGAAGTGTCTGCTTATCTACATCCCATTGGTGTTGATAAGTTTCTTATTCCGGATTTTCGGTAACAATATCATTGGGTTGTACTGCCACAGGGTATGAAAAACAGTCCCACTATCTGTCAAATGTATGTGGCACGAGCCCTCTCAGGAATCAGGCTTAAATTTCCACAAATGTTGATCTATCATTACATGGATGATATCCTATTGGCTGGTCAGTTGCCTGATTTATTGGCTAGGGTGACTGAGGAAACAAGAGCAGTGCTTTCTGCGTATGGGCTACAGATTGCTCCAGAAAAGGTTCAAAAGGAGCAACCTTGGAAATATTTGGGGTGGAAAATTTCTATGTCAACTGTGCAACCTCAACGAATCACCCTGAATACAAAAATACAAACCCTAAATGACCTTCAAAGGTTGCTGGGTACCATAAATTGGGTTCGTCCCTTGCTAGGCATTGATAATACTCAACTCTCTCCTCTTTTTGATTTGCTGAAGGGAGAGCCTAGTTTAAATCCACCCCGACAGCTAACACCAGAAGTGCAGAAAGCTCTAACCCAGGTAGAATTGGCAATTCAATCTCTGCAAGCTCAGAGACAAAAGGAAAATTTAGAGATTACATTAATGGTCATTAATAACGTGAAACAACCTTTAGGTATAATAGCACAGTGGGACGAGGAACAACACAGTGATCCTCTGATCCTACTGGAATGGGTATTTCTGTCACATCAGCCAACAAAAACCATTGTAACAAGAACGGAAATGATTGCTATGGTTGTATGTAAAAGCAGAAAACGAATTGTGCAAATACAAGGTAGAGAGCCGGCCTGTATCAGAATTCCACTCACGCAGGAACAATTAGAGTGGTGCCTAGCGAATAGTGTTGCACTACAGAATGTTTTTTTGGGATTCACAGGACAAGTGTCTATCCATTACCTTTCACACAAAATGTTAAGCATCTTACAAGACCTTCCTTTACAGCTTTGACCTCAGTGTCGTCCTACACCGGTTGACGGAATCACGGTATTTACAGATGGGTCTGGAAAAACGGGGAAGGCCGCTACAGTATGGAAAGATGATGGCGATTGGCATGAGGAGGTGCAAATTGTTAAAGGTTCACCACAAATTGTAGAGTTATCAGCCGTGGTTGCAGTATTCAAAAAATGGGATTGTGATAGTTTGATGTGTGGGGGGGTGTTCTGGTGGCAGGGGAGGGGATTTGCTCCCTGTGCCACCAGATCTGAGTCCCATCCCCCCCGGGGGAGGTTGAGCCAAATTGGCGCCTCTGCGAATTGCCCTATTTAAGTTGGGACAAAGGGGCGGGAAAGGGCTTTTTGCTCAGGAGCGAGGAGAGAGCAGGAGGGCGCTGCCCTCGCTCCCGGCTCCCGGCCGGGCGGCTGCCCGGGCCCGGGCCGGCGCCATGTGCTCAAGATGGCGCCGGGGGAGCCGCATGGGGGGCTCGGGAAGCACCCTGCTCCCGGGGTGCCTGCCGGGCCGAGCTCCCCTGGAGAGGATTAATATCTAAGAGAAGACAACCACAACGACCGGGTCAGCAAAGATGGAGCAGGAGGAGGTGTACTGGAGCTGAGGCTTCCCTTGCAAATCGGTGTGAGATGGCAGGCGACCCCCTGCAGCCAGGGTGTACTCGGCGGAGCAGCGACCCACTCATGGCCCGTGGAGAAACCCACGTCGGGAAGGAGATGCCTGAGCCCAGGAGAGGTCGTGGAGCAGGGGATGCGCGAACAGGTACTGTTGATAATGGGGCATGGAATGCACGACGAGGTCGTGGAGGCATCTGGAGCCCGTGGGACGACCCACGCCGACGCGAGTGGCAGCAGCTCCCTAAGAGGCCGAGACTGGTAAAGCCCGAACTGGTGCGATCCATGGGGAAGGATTGCAATCCTGCGGGCAGGACTTACTTTGGAAAAGTTTGGGGACTTTTTCTTTGTGAGTAGGGGATCCACCGAAGCAAGGGAAAAATGGTGTAAAGACTCCTCCTCCTTTAAGAAAGGAGCGGCAATGAACAACATGGATGAACTGACCTGTACTCCCCCATTCCCTGTCTCCCTGCGCCGCTGGGGGGAAGGCAGAGCCAGGAACGAAAGGAAAATAGGGGGTGGGGAGGTGTTGTTTTAAGATTGGGCCTTGTTTTCTCTTTTCTCCTCTCAAGTAACCGGTTTCGTTCCCTTGTCTCCTGTTAAGTAACTGTTAATAAATTGTTTTGTTTTTATGAAGAAAGCCTGAGTCATGTTTTGCCCGAGACCATGGTTGGTGGGTGCTCCCGCTCGGTTCTTGTCTCGACCCTCAGTCCAAAAACCACGACAGGGATGCACCGTTCAATTTAATCACTGACTCTCAATATGTCTGTGGGGTTGTTCAACGTATAGAATATGCTTGGTTAAAGGAAGTTAATAATGAACAATTGTTTTTTCTCTTTAAGGCACTGTTGTGGGAAGTCAACCATAGAATTAATGATTTCTATATCATGCATGTACAGAGTCACGCTAACTTGCCAGGTTTTATTGCAGAAGGTAATGCACGAGCTGACAGGCTCACTCTGCCAATTTGGTCATCCCCGGTGCCTGACAGAATACAACAGGCAACAACTTCCCATGCCTTTTACCACCAATCAGCAAAGGCCTTGCGACGCCAATTTCATCTGTCACAGTCTGAGGCACGGCAAATCCTACAGATGTGCCCAGACTGTCAACCATTTGCTACCATTAGGCATACAGGAGTTAATCCTAGAGGGTTACATGCGTTACAGCTCTGGCAAGCGGATGTTACCCATGTCCCACAATTTGGCCGACAAAAATATGTACACATTTCTATTGATACCTATTCTCATGCAATATGGGCCACAGCATGTACAGGAGAGAAATCTCGTGATGTCACATGACATTTTGTCAGTGCTTTTGCAGCACTGGGGGTGCCGCAGGAAATCAAGACAGATAATGGTCCCGCTTATGTAAGTCAAACAGTGCGTCAATTTTTCCATCGTTGGGGAATCACTCATATTACTGGAATACCACATTTGCCCCAAGGCCAGGCAATAGTAGAATGTGCTCATACAATTCTCAAAACCATGCTAGAAAAACAAAAAGGGGGCATGCAGGATGAGCCCCCGCAAAACAGGCTTAACAAAGCTATATACACCTTGAATTACCTAAATTTGCACGATCGTGATGCAGATCCTCCTATTGTAAGGCATTTTCACTCTCTCCCAAACAAAGGGGAAGAAGGTAAACGAGCAAAAGTATGGGTAAAATCATTATTAACATGGAGATGGGAGGGACCTTTTGAGTTATTAACCTGGGGTCGAGGATATGCTTGTGTTTCCACAGATAACGGCGTTAAGTGGGTCCCTGCGAGGTGCGTGCGACCAGTCTTGAACCGCAATGATGAGACCACCTCGGACAATGTCAGGATAGATGCAGAAGAATCTAGTGGATGCCAACAACCCTGTGATTCGGAATAATCATCTGGAACATAGCATCACCAGCATTGGACTGGGAACATCACGGACCAGAAAGTTTGGGACTGAAAGGACGAGTGGGAGATTGGGTTGCTTGTTTGATCTGGGGGACAGAGTTTGAGATTAATTGGGAAAGAACTAAGATACAGTGAGAAGAGAACTTGGCTGAAGGCAACAATGAATGTTTATTATCTATTGCCGGGAATAATTGTCTTAGAAATATGCTCCACAGCTGGAGCTGTATGGGTCTCAGTTTCACAGAGAAGGAACGTATGGGTAACAATGGCTAATGCCATAGGTCAGGACACTATCTGTTTGTCAATATCCTCTGCAGGTAACCCTTTCCGCACTTGCCTGATCGGACTGCCTACAGATAAGGTAAAGTTGTTATGTATTAACACCATGCCAGGCGGCTTAAGCGACAAGTTATGTTCTTCATGGCACAATAACTGGGATAAATGGGTTAAACACCTACCCTTACTTGGATCAGAGCCGCAAGAGCTAGAGCTCCTGGGATCAGTAAAAATGGATTATTGCCTGTACTTTAAGTACACAGGACCAGATCAAGCAGGAGTAGTTAGTGTAAATGCCACCACAGATGTGTATTGGAGTGCGGCTGCATGGTGCAATATTACCAGTCGCACTATCTCCAAATCTGCTAATGCACCATTACGCCTGCGACAAGGATTGTTCTTGATATGTGAGGATAGAGCTTGGCAAGGTATTCCTTCGCATATAAGGGGAGGTCCATGTACTATGGGAACTTTAGGAATGTATTTGCCTAATACCACCATGATCCTAAGTCATAGGCACACTCGAAATAAGCGAAGTATACATGCTTTCAGTAGCTAGTGCAATTCGGGAGCTGAATTTTGGAATCCAGCAAAAATCATTGCAGCTTCAATACTTGCACCAGGAGTTGGAGTGGCACAGGCGTTAACTACATTGAATAAATTAGGTTGTTGGCTTGCGAAACAAACTAATGCTACAGCTTCTGCTTTATCAATGCTCTTAACTGATGTGAGTTCTATCAGACACGCTACTCTGCAAAATAGAGCCGCCATAGATTTCTTATTGCTAATGCAGGGGCATGGTTGAGAAATACTAGAAGGAATGTGTTGTATGAACTTGTCTGATCACTCAGAATCAATTCATGAGACAATACAGAAATTGAAAGATCGGGTGAATGAATTTCAGGTTCATCAGGATTGGTTGGGTAGCTTGTTCAAGAATTGGGGAATTTCAGGTTGGTTAAAATCTTTAGCAAAAGCAGGCATTATATTGCTAGTAGTTCTTTTATGCATAGTAATAATCATCCCCTGCCTATTGTCATGCTTCCAACGGATGGTACAAAGGACGGTTCATCAAGCAATGGTCATAGAAAAACAAAAAGGGGAATTGTGGAATCATACACACAGTTACGGTTGGGGCCCGGCCTTGATGATTTAAGCCTGTGTTATTGAGGAAGCTGGAAAACACCGATAAAAAGGGTAAAAGAGAAAAGGGAGTGTGAACAGCTGGTGCAGGGAGTGTGAGAAGCTAGCGCAGGAGTGTGAGAAGCTGACATGGGGAGTATGGGAAGATGATATACAGTGTGTGAGAAAATGATGTTTAGTTTAGCAGGTGGAAAACAGCTCCTTTTTAGGCATAGCCAATAGTAAAGTTAAAATAGGTGCGTGCACTATTGTTTGTAACCAATCACAGCTGGGTGAGGGGCGCGTGGACACATCACGACTAGAGTAATAATCTATAAAAGCTGCCTGTATAATAATAATAAAGGTGTCTCTGCTATCACATCTACGGAGTCCGTGCATTCAGCCGTCACACCTGAATGTGGCCAAGTCCATGGGACCAGACGAGGTGCATCCATGGGTCCTGAGGGAACTGGCAGATGAAGTTGCTAAGCCACTATCCATCATATTTCAGAAGTCGTGGCAATCTGGGGAAGTTCCCAGTGACTGGAAAAGGGGAAACATAGCCCCCATCTTTAAAAAGGGGAAAAAAGAAGACCCAGGGAACTGAAGGCCAGTCAGTCTCACCTCTGTGCCTGGCAAGATCATGGAGCAGATCCTCCTGGCGACTATGCTAAGGCACATAGAAAATAAGGAGGTGATTGGTGACAGCCAACATGGCTTCACTAAGGGCAAATCCTGCCTGACTAATTTGGTGGCCTTCTATGATGAGGTTACGGCATTGACGGATAGGGGAAGAGCAACTGACATCATCTACCTGGACCTATCCAAAGCATTTGATACTGTCCCACACGACATCCTTGTCTCTAAACTGGAAAGACATGGTTTTGATGGATGGACCACTCAGTGGATAAGGAATTGGCTGGATGGTCGCACTCAAAGAGTTGTGGTCAATGGTTCAATGTCCACGTGGAGGCCTGTGATGAGTGGTGTTCCTCAGATGTCAGTGCTGTTTAACATCTTTGTTGGAGACATGGACAGTGGGATCGAGTGCACCCTCAGCAAGTTTGCAGATGACACCAAGTTGTGTGTTGTGGACACGCTGTAGGAAAGGGATGCCATCCAGAGGGACCTTGACAGGCTGGAGAGGTGGGCCTGTGAGAACCTCATGAAGTTCAACAAGGCCAAGTGCAAGGTCCTGCATGTGGGTCGGGGCAATCCCAAGCACAAGTACAGGCTGGGCGGAGAATGGATTGAGAGCAGCCCTGAGGAAAAGGACTTGGGAGTGCTGGTGGATGAGAAGCTCAACATGAGCCGGCAATGTGCACTGGCAGTCCAGAAAGCCAACCGTATTCTGGGCTGCATCAAAAGAAGTGTGGCCAGCAGGTCGAGGGAGGTGATTCTGCCCCATCTCCTTCTTGTGTTGGGGGCCCCAGAGCTGAAGGCAGCACTGCAAGGGGAGTCTCAGGAGAGCAGAGCAGAGGGACAGAGTCCCCTGTGGGCTGCCAGCGCACATTGCCGGCTCATGGTGAGCTTCTCATCAACCAGCACTATTGGTTTTCTTTTCTATTCTATTCTATTCTATTCTATTCTATTCTATTCTATTCTATTCTATTCTATATTTCTATTCTAGTAGCGCTCCAAGTGCCCTGCGAAAGAGAGATTTCTCCGATTCCTCTTACAGCGAATCTGGATCACGTCCTGGGATATCGTCGTGACGTGAAGAATAAATGATAAGATACAGCTGCTGCAGAAAATCGCATCCATGCGGTTTATTGGTAAGATAACAGACCCAAATAGGCTTTTATTATACGAGTGACTTGGCGTTGCGCCTTGTTTGATTTTCCTGGGCTTGTGGAGAAGTAAATACTTGATGTGACGGGAAGAGCTCATGTGAAACACAGAGTACGCTGTGATTGCAATCCTCTAAATCCTGTAGTAAAAATCATGTTTCTCGTACGTAACTCATTAATTGTAGTAATTGGACTTAAACACCCACTTTTCTGCACAGAGACAGATGTTCCCCCCCCGGATATTGGTAATGAGACGCCATAATGATGATTAGTAAGATCACTTTGTGCATCTTTTTGCCCTTTAGCTCACAAAAGCAATAGGCAAATTGTCGTGCTCGTAACTAAACACGAAGCCGAGAAAATTTTCCGTACGCACAGTTGCGTATTCCAAGTTATTCAGCAAATGGTTCACAGCAGTGACCGTTGCCCAAGGTAATACCTCTAGTACATAATTAATACAACAGTTGAGCCCTCTTCCCACCAATACGACATTAAAAAGACTGAGCAACACTCTGTCATGATTTGATGTGGAGGGGGGGTGGTTCTGGTGGCAGGAGAGGGGTTTTGCTCCCTGCGACCTCCCCGGTTTTGGAACTGGGTTAGGCTTAGTTCTGGCCACCAGATCAGACTGCCATCCCCCTCAGGATTGAGCCAATAGGGCGCCTCTGCGAATTGCCCTATTTAAGTCAGGACAAAGGAACCGGAAAAGGTGCTTCACCCAGGATCGAGCAGAGAAGGGAGGAGGGCACTGCCCCTGCTCCCTGGCTCCCGGCCGGGCAGTTGCCTGCGTCGGGCCGGCGCCGCCCACGGAGAATGGCGTCGGCGGAGCCAGCTGGGGAACTCGGGGGCACCCCACTCCCGGGATGCCCACTGGGCTGAGTTCACCTGGAGAGGACTGAGATCTGAGAGAAACAGCCGCATCGACAGCAGGTCAGTGAGGATGGAGCGGGAGGAGGTGTGCCGGAGCCGAGTTTCCCCTGCAGCTGATGGTGAGATAGCAGGCGGCCCCCCTGCAACCAGGATGGCCTCGGTGGAGCAGAGACCCACTCGCAGCCCGTGGGGAGAAGATGCCTGAGCCTGAGGATGGTCGTGTTGGGGTGCACGACAAGGCAGAGAGGCATCTGGAGTCTGCGTGACGACCCACGCCGGAGCGAGTGGCTACAGCTCCCTAAGTACCCGAGACTGTGGTAAAGCCCACACCGGAGCAATCTGTAGGGAAGGATTGTTTCCAGTGGGCTGGACTCACGCTGGAGAAGTTTGTGGATTTTTCCTCGTGGGTAGGGGATCCATTGGAGCAGGGGAAAAGGGTGTAAGGACTCCTTCTCCTTTAAGAAAGAAGCAGCAGTAACAGCACGGAATGAACTGACCTGCACTTCCCCAGTCCCTGCCCCCTGTGCTGCTGGGGGGAGGAGGTAGAGCCGGGAGGAAAAGGAAAAGGGGGAGGGAAGGTGTCGGTTTTAAGATCTGGTTTTGTTTCTTTCTGTCCTCTCAAGTAATCAGTTTTTGTTTCCCTTTGTCCTTCTAAGTAATCATTAATAAACTGTTTTGCTTTGAGAAAAGCTCTGCCTGTTTTGCCCAGGACCATGGTTGGTGGGTGCTCCCTCTGTTCTTGTCTCAATCCTCAGTCCCTTTGTTTTTTTTTTTTCTCTCCTCTCTACTTTACTGGAGAAGGAGAGACTGTGTGAGTTTTAGTTGCTGGATCAGCCTAAAACCACGACACACTCTCAAAGAGAATTCTAGATGCAGAAAATTGACATGCTAAGTAAACTCATTTATGCAAATGAGTAGCTAATTAAATTAGAATCGCTTTGATTTCGAATGGTCTCCAACTCAGCGGGAACCTCACGAGTTAAAAATGAGGAAACCTTGGATCTGAGGCTGCGAGAGGTGGAAGATGACAATCCCAATCAGGTGTGACTCTGAGGAGTCCCAGCATGGATTCACCGTTGGAAAGTTTCATTTCCTCAGCTAGGTTATTAAATGCTTTGGTGGCTCGTTAGTTCAATAATAGATGGCGACCAGGTGCAAATCCCAGCTACCGCCACCTCTCCAAGGCTCATACTGAACGCACTGCAGTATCATCTCGGATATTTCAGGAGTGCTGCACTGCGGTGCGATCCTGAGTCAAGCCAAAAAGAAGCAGTTTTTGAAATCTATACGCGTTCGTGAATATCAGGCCATACGTTCTCATGATGGACACCAAGTAAAACCAATATAACATCCATCCTCTTGATAGCAATCAAATCATAGAATCAGAGAATGGATTGGGTTGGAAGGGACCGTCAAGATCATCCAGTTCCAACCCCCCCTGCCATGGGCAGGGACACCTGCCACTACACCAGGTTGCTCAAAGCCCCATCCAATCTGTCCTTGAACACTTCCAGGGATGGGGCAGCCACAACTTCTCTGGGCAACCTGGTCCAGTGCCTCACCACCCTCAGAGTGAAGGAGTTCTTCCTTAGATCTAATCTAATCTAATCTAAATCTCCCCTCTTTCAGCTCAAAGCCATTGCCCCTTGTCCTGTCACTACATGCCCTTGTCAAAAGTCCCTCTCCAGCTTTCTTGTAGGCACCCTTGAAGTACTGGAATGCCACTAGAAGTTCTCCCTGGAGCCTTCTCTTCTCCAGGCTCAACAACCCCAACTCTCTCAGCCTGGCTTCAGAGGAGAGGTGCTCCAACCCTCTCATCATCTTCATGGCCCTCCTCTGAACCTGCTCCAACAGCTCCATGTCCTTCTTGTGTTGGGGACCCCGGAGCTGAACAGGAAGTTTTTCCATGAATTCTGCTGGGTCTAAGAGAAGGAAATGAGGGAAGAGAGAAGCCTGCATGCTTCTGATTTCAAGCCTACAAGTGGGTACGGGCCCCAGAGAAGTCAACTGTAATCTTCGGATGTACGAGGGAAGCAATTTTTGGCAGAAGCAAAGCAAATAGCAATGCTGTTTTACGAAGCATTGGGAAGATCCTATCTGGAAAGCTCTGAACAAGCCTGAGGACTTGCATGGAATTTTATCTTCCTTGGAGGATGAAGAGCACCAAGATGAACCCTGTAGAATGAGACTATGAAAGTCAAAATAAATGGAAGGTAATGTCAGACTTGTAAATAAACGAGGATCATCTTTTCTGGCCCTGCATCTCACACCTTTTCCACCACTTTTTCTAACCAACAGGACCAAAGACAAAACCGATCTGCGCCGTTAACTAGAGTTGCTTCTAGTAATGAAGAGCTCCAAGCACGGAGGAATCTGCAAGGATGCTCCTGCAGAGATATGTCATAATTGTCCAAGCAATCGATGTGGAAAATGAAAATTATTGAAGAATTTTGTCTATCCTAGATGCTTCTGGAGGAGGTTGGCAGCCTGAACTTCAAGGGTGGGGATGGAGGACTTTCTAGCAATGCAAAGCGAGATGTTTTCCCTATTAAATAATCAAAGCTTTGCTTATTTTGCACCAGAAAGAGGTAATTGTCTCACAAAAGTACAACAGAAAATCACAAACAGATCAAACGCTGCGGAAGCGGGATTTGAAGACCCCAGAGACGACTCAATATGAGTTAGCTGCAGGAATCTCGTTTATTGCGCAGTTCTTATTGCTTATATAGACAACTTTTGTCAGTCATCTTGAGACCACACCTTTTCTACAGCATTATTGGATGATACATATGCTTGTCGTGTTTAACAGGCTATTTCAAAAAACACCCGCCTAGCGAAGCTCTGCTCTAAGCAAACACTACTCCCTTATCATACAGCATAGTTTTCTTATCCTTAACTTCAAGGGCATTCCGCCCCTGAGGCCTAACTTCCCAGCTCCCGTCTTTATTCACACAGGGTTTTCTTCGTGCAGTCTCTTCAAAAATCCACACCCCAACAAAACGCCACTTCCTGCCGTTAAAACCAACATCAGTTTAAATGACTTAAAAGTTGAAAAGTAAAAGATGGGAATAACACTGTTATGGTTTGAAGTGGGGGGGGAGGTCCGGGTGGCAGAAGCTGCCCATCACACCGGACTCCCGTCCCCCTCGGGGCTTGAGCCAATCGGCGCCTCTGCGATTTGCCCTATTTACGTCGGACAAAGGAACCGGAAAGGTGTGCCTTTGCCCAGGAGCAAGGAGACGGGAGGGGGGCACGGCCCCCGCTCCCGGCTCCCGGCCGGGCCGGGCCGGGCCCACTCCGTCGAGGATGGCGGCGGCGGAGCCGCTTGGGGAACTCGGGGAGAGCCCCGCTGCCGGGGCGCCCACCGGGCCGAGTTCACCCAGACAGGACTGAAATCTAAGAGAAACGGCCACACAGATAAGAGGTCAGTGAAGATGGAACGGAACAACGTGTGCCGCGGCTGAGTCCCCCTTGCGAGCGGCCCCTTGTAACAAGTCCTCGGTGGAGCAAGCAGATTCCCACTCGCAGCCCGTGGATGACCCACGTCGAGAAGAGAGATGCCAGAGCCTGAGTACGGTACGCATCTAGAGTCCGTGAGATGAACCCCCGCCGATGGGGAGGTGCTTTGTTAAAGGGGATGCCTGAGCCTGAGACTATTGTGAATCATGGGCACAGGTCGAGACGCATTTTACGCATTTTATGCATTTTACGCACTTATGCATTTAAAGTCTCTATGGAGACGTATTTAAGGTCGGTATGATGACCCACGCCGGAGCGCATTTAAAGTTTGTTGATGACCCACGCCAGAGCGAGTGGCTACAGCTCCTTAAAAGCCCAGGACTGGTAAAGCCCGCACCCAGCGGGTAGGATTCACGCTTTCGCCGTGAGTAGGGGATCCACTGGAGCAAGGGACAATGGTGTAAGGACTCCTTTTCCTTTAAGAGAAGCGGCAGTAACAACTTGGAATGAACTGACCTGCACTCCCCCATTCCCTGCCCCCCTGCGCCGCTGAGGGGAGGAGGTAGAGCCGGGAGGAAGAAGCAAAGGGGGGGGGAGTGGTGTTGTTAAGACCTGGCCTTGTTTTTCTTGTTATTCTCTTAAGTAACCGTTTTTGTGTGCTTTTCTCTTTTGTAGGTAGCTGTTAATAAATAGTTTTGCATTAAGAAAAAGCCTCTTTTGCCCGGGACCGTGGTTGGTGGGTGCTCCTCTGTTCCTGTCTCGATCCTCAGCTCTTTTATTACATTTTTCTCTCCTCTCCATTTTACTGGACTAGGAGAGCTGCGTGGGGTTTGGTTGCCGGATCAGCCTAACCCACGACAAACACGTAGATGGGAGCTTACTTGTAGCTCCGTGGCAGGATGCCCCTGTTTAAGTCAGGGGAACAGAACTTGTAACTATATGAAAAATATTAGACAGCTCAGCTGCTTTACATACCAGGTCAGAAAAAGTGTTTTTCTTTGAGAAATTCAGTTCCTAAAATGATTTTTGAGGTGATAATCAGAGGCTTGGCTAATTCCACAAGGGAGATTGTTCTAGAAAGGGTTTCATTCCAAAATCTTGGCTAGCAGGAGAAATAAAATAAAAAGAGAAATAAAACACAAAAGAGAAAGAGGTCATTTAATCACTCGCCAGAATATGGAACTGAGCGGGTCCTGGGATTGCCCTACCGGGAAGGCTTTTGAAATAGCACTGATGAACTTCACACATTTTTACGTGCTATGGCTTCAAAACAGGTGTAGAAACAGTGAGTTTGGGAAGGACGCTTCCAGACAACACCACCACAGACCACTCAAATACATGGAAAAACGAGAGAGATTTGGTCTCTGTCTTCTCAGCTCCTCTTCGTGTTTTTAATCTATTTGCTGGGAATATTACACGGAATAAAAAGCGACTCGTTGGCTGCAACTGCTCGGAGATAACACATGTGGTCTCAAATTAATAGGGAGAAATCCGGAAAATTTCTCTGCTTACGAAACACAGAAAGGCAGAATGGCCCATCATTAAATCTTCCTATGGATTTACGGTTAGAATTAGCCAGATAAATATTTTTCGAAGGGTTTGACTGCTGCCTTGGATTGAAATAGGTCCTTTCTATCAAAGGGGAACCAGTTCAGTTTTTCCAGACAAGAACTTAAATCTAGACATCACTTTATACCTTGTAGTAGTCCTGTTGATTTTAATGAGACAACTCCGGTGTCTCAAGCTACCTGCATGCTAATTAAACTTTACTGGACTGGGTATAGACTTTAAATAGACTTTAATAAACCTTTAAAAGACTTTAATAGACAAGACTGAGCCTTTCATGACATTTCTGTGTCAATACATCTCCCAGTTGAACAGAGAAAGCTTGTTTTCATAAAAAAAAAAATACGGCAGAAAAATAAATTTCAAAATTGAACAGGGGGGCAGGTATTAGGCTTATGAAATTAAAGAATAATTTTCCTTTGAATCTGGGAGTTACTAGCACGACAAGCTCGGATTTCAGAAAGAAAAGGTTCAAGAATGAATCATTCCTGTATTTTCAGGGAATTTATAGACTTCGCCTACTGTAGTCTGTGACAAACACAAGTCCATAATCTCATTTACGCTCATCATTAAAATAAGAAAAAAACCCACCCCGTTACGCCAGAAAGATTTTTATATCCTGTTAATGAAGGAGTTTTTAGCTGCCTTTAAATTCAATGATGGAATTCAAATTAGAAGCACGAGGTTTCTATTTGCAGTTTATATTGGCACTGGGATTTTTTTATTGGGAACGATAAACTTAAAAAAAAAAACCAAACCCAACCCCCCAGATTTTGGTTGTATAGCTAATTAATTAGAGCTAATTGATGGGTCAGAATAAATGCCCTCACGAATTAACTCCCCACTTTGCATGTGAGGGGATTAAATGGACAGCAATTAAATACCTAAATGGAGAACCAGAGAGTTCAAAGTCTGTGGCTCCAAAATTTACCTGATTTCCAGCTCACAAGTTTTAATCCTTGGAATTTCCACCTCTAAACGCTCCATCAGAGATCCAGTATCCAAGACACTTGTGTGACAGTGATTTATACCAATGGTCCCCATAGGATGATGATGATGATGATGATTATTTGACCCACAGCTCATGGTTTTGACTCTGGCTTTGCAAACCTTCACTCTTACCTTGTTTTTTTTGAGTTCTTTTCTTACAATAGGTATAGTAAAAAAAAAAGCAGTACAAAATCCACTTTATTTTCTAATAATTTTTTTTTATCCCATTCAGGAATGAAACCAGTGTGTGGGTCAGCCTGTATATGGGAAGGATTTGTACCGATGTCTACACAATATCATAGAATGGTTTGGGTTGGAAGGGACCTTCAAGATCATCTAGTTCCAACACCCAAATCAGTTGCTGCTTTTTAAACCAAGCTGTGTGGTGTTGTGGACACACTGGAGGGAAGGGATGCCGTCCAGAGGGACCTTGACAGGCTGGAGAGGTGTGTGGAGGAGTTCCTTTCCGAGACTGGCCATAATATTCTCTCGGGTATGGACAATCCCTGTTTGGGCCCCAGAGCACAAGGTTACCAACTAGATTACTTTTGTCCTCCAAGTTATCTCAATGGCCTTAAAAGGAAATGTAGACTGATAGCCTGCCAAGATGCACGCCTCCTGGATGCCTCTCCGATGACCGCAATGAGGAGACTAAAGGGATGAGCTTATTACCTGTGGTCTGCTAGCGCTGCCCTATCACTATAGCCCACGAGAGTGTGTTTATGCTAAGCAAGCCAATTGTAGAATGTAGTCGTGTCACGCCACATTCCGCTATATAACCTGTGTGTTGTTTGTAATAAACGGAGCATGATTTTCTAACCATATTGGTGTATGGTCATGACTCTGGGCCGTCCACAGAAGGGCTCTGCAACAGAGGTGGGCCTGTGAGAACCTTATGAATTTCAACAAGGCCAAGTGCAAGGTCCTGCATGAGGGTCGGGGCAATCCCAAGCACAAGTACAGGCTGGTTGGAAAATGGATTGAGAGCAGCCCTGAGGAGAAGGACTTGGGGGTGTTAGGTGAGGAGAAGCTCACCATGAGCCGGCAATGTGTGCTGGCAGCCCAGAAAGCCAACCGTGTCCTGGGTTGCATCCAAAGCAGCGTGGGCAGCAGGTCAAGGGAGGGGATTCTGCCCCTCTACTCTGCTCTTCTGAGTCCCCACCTGCAGTACTGCCTTCAACTCTGGGATCCCCAACACAAGAAGGACATGGAGCTGTTGGAGCAGGTCCGGAGGAGGGCCACAAAAATGATCCGAGGGCTGGAGCACCTCTGCTATGGAGTCAGGCTGAGAGAGTTGGGGCTGTTGAGCCTGGAGAAGAGAAGGCTCCAGGGAGAACTTCTACCGGCCTTCCAGTACCTAAAGGGGCTACAAGAAAGCTGGAGAGGGGCTTTTTACAAGGGCATGTAGAGATAGGACAATGGGCAACGGCTTTAAACTGAAAGAGGGGAGATTTCAATTAGATCTAAGGAAGAAATTTTTTACAATGAGGCTGGTGAGTCACTGGACCAGGTTGCCCAGAGAAGTTGTGGATGCCCCATCCCTGGAAGTGTTCAAGGCCAGGTTGGATGAGGCTTTGAGCAACCTGATCTAGTGGAAGGTGTCTCTGCTCATGGCAGGGGGGATGGAACTAGGTGATCTTTAAGGTCCTTTCCAACCCAAATCATTCTGTGGTTCCATGATTCCAGGAAGACCGAGAAGCCGACAACTTGGATTCCCAACTACGCTTCTTTTGGTGGAGTAGCAATAGAAAAAAATGCAGTTCTTTTACAATCTCACAGAAGATACAGGAGCCTGAAAATTCTGAAGTTTTAGAACTGAGACACAATATAAACCCCACCACTTCACAGACAGTATGTTTTATCACCTCCCACTTGCCTCTGCAGAAGAAAAATGACCTCCTAATTCAGGTTCATTTAAAGTCCAGCTGATCATCAAGGTCTTTCATTTGTGAGAGTAAAAAAAAAAATAAAATAATACCTTTCCTGTCCATTTGTGGAATTTATGACAGATCTATAATGCAATAAGCTCAACACTCCATCAAACATTTTCTATTTAACCTGAAAGGGGACTAAGTCAAATCACTTCTATGCCGATGTGTACGATTTGCAAAGAGGAGCAAGTGCAGCCACAGTGGGGATTGTTGGAAATATCTCGGAACGATCCTCACGCCTTTGGAATATGTATTAGGAACCTCAAGTGCTCAATCACAAAGCAGTGATGAAAAGGTGAGATCTCCTATAAAATATCAACAGGAAGGGCTTAATGTGAAGAATTCAGGTTTCCTGGGCTCAAGCCAAAAAAAAAAAGGGGGGGGGGAAGAAGAAAAATGGCAGTTTTAGCTCTGGATGAGGCTGATGTAATGACCCAAAACCAGGAGCAGAATCTTTGAAATATTTATTCATACACTAATGGCAAAATCCCCCCCCCCCCCCAATTGAATAATGATCTCTGCATGTCTTTTTTTTCATGAAGCATACCATAGATTTGAACAGCTAATTATAATGCCACTACGGAGATATACTGAATAGATAAAAATATTAGAGGAGACACCTCCTTATAGCATCAGGTCAATCAAAGCCAAGAAGAAGCTCTGTGCTCATCTATTCTCCAGGTAAGATCCAAAAATTAATTTTAATAAAGCATGAGGACCAGTGTTAGACACCAGCTCCAGGTCTATAATCCAAATATATATATAATCCATCTGGAGCTTCAGCACAGGGTTGGCTGTGGAGCAGGCGGTGGGGCTGGTTGAGGACCAGAGGACAACACCGCCTGGCATTTCCATACAGGCTACTCTTTAAAAAGAGATATAAAATTCATAGGGCTGGAGGGAGGAGAGTCTGCAAACCAGCAGTGAAGGGATTTCAAGGGCAATGTCCACAGAACTTCAGGTTCCTGCTTTTTTAAAGTCCCTGCTGGAAATCTCTGGATCAACCTCTGTTGCTTACTCCCCTTCTGAATTCTGCAGGATTGTTCCATTAGTTAGGTACTGTCCAAAGGGATAAGACATCTCCTTGGCATGCATTGAAAAAACAGGACAGCAAAGCAAAGAGTAGTTTAATTGGTTCAAGTGATGATGAGTCCATTACTTATTGCCCCATTATTTCATTACACAGGACATGTCCAAAATGTCTTTAAGAAAAATGTAATGAAAACTTAATCCATTCTATCTATCAGGGTGAGGGAAGTAACAGTTATTCCAATGTGGGAATTTGCTAAGAGCCTTTTGAACCTGAGATGACCCTAAGTTGGGTATAATTAGCAGATGTGGTCCAGAAAGGAATTGTCTCAGTTGGTTTGCAGAGAGCTTGGTGAAGTCAGAGAGAGTTGAGGTTGTTCAGCCTGGAGAAGAGAAGGCTCCGGGGAGACCTTCCAGCAGCCTTCCAGTACCTAAAGGGGCTACAAGAAAGCTGGAGAGGGAATTTTGACAAGGATATGTAGTGACAGGACAAGGGACAATGGCTTTAAACTGAAAGAGGGGAGATTTAGGTTAGATCTAAAGAAGAACTTCTTGACTGTGAGGGTGGTGAAGCACTGGCACAGTTTGCCCAGAGAAGCTATGGATGCCCCATCCCTGGAGGTATTCAAGGCCAGGTTGGATGAGGCTTTGAGCAACCTGGTGTAGTGGCAGGTGTCCCTGCCCATGGCAGGGGGGTTGGAACTAGGTGATCTAAAGTGAGACAGTCTGCCCCACGCATTCTGACTGCCTCTGTTAAAAAAAAAAAAAAAAAAGGAGGGTAATTGTCATAGGTGATTCCCTTCTGAAGGGAACAGAGGGGCCAATATGTCAACTGGACCCAACCCACAGGGAAGTCTGCTGCCTCCCTGGGGCCCGGATCAGGGATGTCACTAGGAAACTCCCTGGTCTGGTATAGCCCTCTGATTATTATCAGGTACTGGTCATGCAGGTTGGAACTGATGAGGTAACAGAGAGAGGTCCAAAAGCCATCAAAAGGGACTTCAGGGCATTGGGGCGATTGGTTGAAGGATCAGGAGTGCAGGTAGTGTTTTCCTCAATCCCTTTAGTGGCAGGAAAGAATACAGAAAGGAACAGGAAAACACACCTGATTAACAGATGGCTCAGAGGCTGGTGCCACTGACAGAAATTTGGTTTCTTTGATCATGGGGAGGCTTTCACAGCACCAAGTCTGATGGATTTTAGCTGTCTCAAAAGGGGAAAAGGATTCTTGCTCATGAGCTGGCAGGGCTCATTGAGAGGGCTTTAAACTAGATTTGAAGGGGGAGGGGGATATAACTAGGCTCAGTAAACTAGGCGCAGGGAATAAGGCCTCCCACCCCCCTAGGGTGGAATCGGTGTGCTCAGCTGGCTCTCTGAAATGTCTGTACACCAATGCACACAGCATGGGGAAAAAACAGGAGGAGTTAGAAATCTGTGTTCGATCAGAGGGTTATGATCTGGTAGCAATTACTGAGACTTGGTGGGACAGCTCGAATGACTGGAATGTGGTCATGGATGGCTATGTCCTCTTCAGGAAAGACAGGCCAGCAAGGCGAGGTGGTGGAGTTGCTCTTTACGTGAGGGAGCAACTAGGGTGCATTGAGCTCTGTCCAGGGGTGGATCAGGAGCAAGTTGAGAGCTTGTGGGTGCGAATTACAGGACAATCTGGCATGTGTGATACTGTTATTGGTGTCTATTACAGACCACCGGATCAGGATGAGGAGGTTGATGAGGCCTTCTACAGGCAGCTGACAGCGGTCTCGCAAATGCAGGCCCTGGTTGTCATGGGGGACTTCAACTATCCTGATATCTGCTGGAAGGCCTACTCAGCCAGCCACCCACAGTCCAGGAGGTTCCTTCAGTGCATTGATGATAACTTCCTGATGCAAATGGTGGATGAGCCTACTAGGAGAGGAGCGCTGCTGGATCTTATTCTCACTAATAAGGAGGGTCTGGTTGAAGTGCTGAAGGTCAAGGGTAGTCTTGGTTGTAGTGACCATGAAATGGTGGAGTTCAGGATCTCATGTGATAGGAAGAGAATACCTAGCAGAACTAGAACCCTGGACTTGAGGAGGGCCAACTGCGATCTTTTCAAACAATTGCTAGGAGAAATCCTATGGGACAGAGTACTGGAAGGTAAAAGGGCCCAAGATAGTTGGCTAGCCTTCAAGGACCTCTTCTTCCGAGCTCAAGACCGGTGCATCCCAACAGGTAGGAAGTCAAGAAAGGGTACCAAGAGACCTGCATGGTTAAATGGGGAACTGTTGGGCAAACTCAAGTGGAAAAAGAGAGTGTACAGATCATGGAAGGAGGGGCAGGCTACTTGGCAGGAATATAGGTCTGCTGTCAGAGGATGTGGGGAGGCAACTAGGAAAGCTAAGACCTCCTTGGAATTAAACCTTGCAAGAAAGGTCAAGGACAACAGAAAGGGCTTCTTCAAATACATTGCAGATAAAACTAACACTAGAGGCAATGTAGGCCCACTGGTGAATGAGGAGGGTGCCCTGGTGACAGAGGATAAGAAGAAGGCAGAGTTACTGAATGCCTTCTTTGCCTCAGTCTATACTGCTGGAGGCTATCCTGATGAGCCCCGGAACCCTGAGGAAGTCAGGATAGAGGAGGAGTCTACCCTGGTTGATGAGGACTTGGTTAGGGACCAGTTAAGCAACCTGGCCATCCATAAATCCATGGGTCCTGATGGGATGCACCCACGGGTGCTGAGGGAGCTGGTGGATGTCATTGCCAGGCCACTTGCCATCATCTTGGCTAATTCATGGGGAATGGGAGAGGTGCCTGAGGACTGGAGGAAAGCAAATGTCACTCCGGTCTTCAAAAAGGGCAAGAAGGAAGACCCAGGTAACTATAGACCGGTCAGCCTCACCTCCATCCCTGGAAAGATAATGGAACAACTTCTCCTTGGTGCTGTCTCTGGACATATCAAGGATAAGAGGGTCATTAGGGGCAGTCAACATGGCTTCACTAAGGGGAAGTCGTGCTTGATAAACCTGATAGTCTTTTATGAGGACATCACCGAGTGGGTGGATGATGGTAGAGCAGTGGATGTGGTCTATCTTGACTTCAGTAAAGCATTTGACACAGTCTCCCACGGCATCCTCACAGCTAAACTGAGGAAGTGTGGTCTGGATGATCGGGTAGTGAGGTGCATTGTGAACTGGCTGAAGGATAGAAGCCAGAGAGTAGTGGTCAATGGGACAGAGTCCAGTTGGAGGCCTGTATCCAGTGGAGTCCCTCAAGGGTCGGTACAGGGATGTGGAGGAGTTCCTTTCCAAGACTGGCCATAATATTCTCTCGGGTATGGACAATCCCTGTTTGGGCCCCAGAGCACAAGGTTACCAACTAGATTACTTTTGTCCTCCAAGTTATCTCAATGGCCTTAAAAGGAAATGTAGACTGATAGCCTGCCAAGATGCACGCCTCCTGGATGCCTCTCCGATGACCGCAATGAGGAGACTAAAGGGATGAGCTTATTACCTGTGGTCTGCTAGCGCTGCCCTATCACTATAGCCCACGAGAGTGTGTTTACGCTAAGCAAGCCAATTGTAGAATGTAGTCGTGTCACGCCACATTCCGCTATATAACCTGTGTGTTGTTTTGTAATAAACGGAGCATGATTTTCTAACCATATTGGTGTATGGTCATGACTCTGGGCCGTCCACAGAAGGGTTCTGCAACAAGTGGCGCATGAGCAGGGACCCTGAACTCGCTTAAATGCGGATAAACTCGCTTAAATGTGGAAAACCTCGCTTAAATGCGGAAAAACCTCGCTTAAATGCGGAAAACCTCGCTTAAATGCGGAAAACCTCGCTTAAATGCAGACAAACTCGCTTAAATGCGGACAAACTCGCTTAAATGCGGAAGTCTCCATAGCATCATGAATACGGTATTGGGAGCCTGTGGACGTGCAGCAGGGAAGGGCACGGGACGAAGAGAATCGCCGGAGCCTGGTAGTTTTGCAGCGGCCGAGCGAACCCCTGCAAGGTAAGACCGTGATCGAAACGGATGCGGCAATCAAGTTGTTAACCAGTATACTCTCTAAGAGAGGAGAAACGGTTAACCCTAAGGAGATAGAAAGCCTCATTAAGTGGGTGAAAACAAATGGACATTGTAAAACCTCTCCGCTACTCTTTAATGTTGACGAATGGCGTGAAGTGGGAGAACATCTCTGGGAGACCACCTTAGCGGGAGGAAAAGAGGAAAAAACAGCAAAAGAAGTGGGACGGATGTGGCGTGTCGTAATTAACACCTTGCGGGACATGAAAGCTGAGTGAAAAGTTGCTGCTGCGGCCATAGAAGCCCTGCAGCCGGATAACACCTCTGGCGAGCTGCACGAGCCGCCGCCCTCCCGTATTGCGCAGTTCTTTGGGGTCGGACATTTACGCCCAACAAAAGGCATGCGAGCTCCCACCTGTTCTACTATCACTGAGGTGTGGAAACAAGCCGAGGGGCTGGGAGAAACTGTGTCAGAACAAAAAACTGAGTCTAAAGAGCCTACGGGGCCCCCAGCCTGCTCAAGGACAACAGAGGAAGTGCCCACCGCCCCTCCAGCGCCAACTGGGCACAAAGCGGAAGTGCCAGCCCAAGGGAACTCGGGGGGGTGGTGACTGTACGGCTTCGTCATCGCTGTTGTCCGGCCAAGGAAGAGCCTCCTGTCACCCAAAACTTAACCCTGCTTTGCCCTCCTCTGGCGTGTCGGTTCTTTTGCAGCTGATGGTCCTCGGCGGGAGGGGTCGGCAGCGGTTACGGAGCACGAGCGGCCGAAGCCGCGACAACGACAACAACAACAGCAACAGCAACAACAAGCGGGGCGGCCGGCACCGGGCGGATGGGTCGTTGTCCCCGCCCGGCTGAGGCGAGGCAGGGTTGACCCCCCGCCGCCGCTACCCCCGCGCCACCACCACCCCCCGCAGGCCGAGCCTGGAGAGCGGCCGCATCGCCGCTGCCCGTGGCCCGGGTTTTACCAAGAGACAGCACATCTTAACTTAGATCGTCTCGATCGACATCGCGGCAAATAACTAATCCTCCTGTGTTCCAGCAATTTGAACAGTTAATATCAGTGTTGCAAAACCGTAAACATGCATATTCCATGGTACATCTGCGAGCGCACACCACGCTTCCAAGGCCTATAGCAGAAGGGAACAGATGAGCTGAGCCTCTCACGAGTGCAGCTCTGGTACCAAACTCGTTAATGCAGGCAAAATCTTGCATGACTGCTACCATCAGAACACTGACGCTATTAGGTGACAATTTGGTTTAACACGACAACAAGCCCGCTCAATCGTACAATTGTGTACTAGCTGTTAAAATATGATTATGCCACCAGTGAATGGTGTTAATCCTCGTGGTTTACGCTCGCAGGAACTTTGGCATACACTTCTTATCAAACATACGTATTTTTGTCATCATAAGGTATTGAGCATGTTACTGGTATTCCTTACAATCTTGCTGGGCAACCGATCATAGGATACTCAAATGGCACTTTGAAGAATATGCTTTTAAAACAAAAAGGGGGCATGACAGGGAAATGTCCCAATGAAACAATAGATAAAGTGTTATAGGTGTTAAATTTCTTAAATCGAGAGCTAAACATTTTGGGATGAATAAAATGTCACACATGTCAAAATCAGGCACAGGCAGGGTTACAGCAAGTGGTTTTCCAACAACTGACTGAATTGGTTATGAGAGCATTAAGACGTGTCCCTGATTTTTGGGACAGGGGAGGTTTCCTTTGCTTCCACTCGGCAGGGAGCACAGGAACCTTATGAACATTTCCTTGATCGGCTGCAAACAGCAGTTCAGAGACAAACAGAAAATCCACCTGCTGCAGATGTCTTGCTATTCCAGTTAGTAATTGAAGATATCCTCTTAAGCACGTGCCAAGCCCATGTATACAGCAGTGTTGGTGACAATATTGGGGCAGCTGTAGCTATTGGCAGTGTTATAACAGGATGTTTTAAATGGCTGAAAAATCCTGAAGCGGAAGGTGACCACCTAAAGAGTGCTTCCCAGCATCTATGCTCTCCATCCTTTTCTACCTTTTTACAATTTCGTTTTATTTCGTTTTGCATCATGATGAACTGTCACCAGAGTTCTCTGCTCTGTAGTGACAGAGCATTCTGTGTATCACTCTGGTGGTTAGCAGCATCATGAGGCATTTCGCAGGTTTACGTTTTTTGCATTTCACAGAGATCTTAAGCTAAGACAATCACTTATCTTGAATAGCACACCCTACTCCTCGCAACCTATTTGCACATCCATTGTCCCATATTGACATGAATCAAATGAATACTTTTTGCACAGGCGAGCTCTTGATCCTATGAGAAATCGGGCAAAAACAATTGCAGATTTAATAAAGGGTGTCAGAATGAGGGCTCAAAAATTAGGCGATGAACAGCTCAAATTAGGACATATAATTCCCTCCACTGCCCTATGGATTACTCCAATATTTGTTAACCCAAAGAAATCAGGAAAATGGAGATTTACGTTAAAAGTTTTAAGAGCTATTAATGCAATCATTTCACCAGTGGGTGCATTACAACCGGGTGTATCAAATGCTACTATGATTCCAGAATGTTAGCATTTGATGGTGATTGATTTAAAAGACTGGGTTTTTTTTTTTTTACTTTTTTACTTTTTTATTTATTTACACCCTAACGATTGTCCTAGATTTGCCTTTTCAGTTCCAGTGCTTAACAATGAACAACCCACGCAACAATATCATTGGATTGTACTGCCTCAAGGAATGATGATTAGTCCTACAGTTTGTCAATTGGTGGTTGATGATACTTCCCATCAGGTCAGACAGCAGATCAAGCTCAGCAGATTGTAAACGCCTGCCCTGACCGTCAGCGTATTGTGCCTTCAAATACTCCAGCAGGAGTAAATCCAAAAGGTTTATGTGTCAATGAATTATAGCAGACTGATATTACTTATATTCAATCGTTTCTTTGATCTAAATATGTCCATGTAACTGTTGATATGTTTTCTGCCTTTGTTGTTGCTACTGCTCACACTGAAGAAAACCATGCGAGTACCAAAGAAAATCGGGACAGACAGTGATCCAGTATGGTGCCTTTTTACAGGATTGGGGAGTGACTCACACTACCGGTATCCCTCATTTGCCTACGGGACAAGCTGTTATTGAACGAACTCATTTAATGTTAAAACAAATGCTTGATAAAAAAAAAAGGGGGAGTCTTCCGCATATTTCCCCGCAAGAATCCTTGGACAAAGCCACATATGTTTTAAATCTTCTTAATTTGTCTGCTTCTAGGCAACATACTACGGCTGTGGATCACAATTTTAAACCCAGTGCCATTTTTGCAGAAAAATCAACAGCATGTTATAAGAAACTGGACTCAACTCATGGGATGGCCCTGTGCCTCTGCTTGCATGGGGAAGAGGGTATGCTCGTGTTCTCTTTCCCACAGGTCCATACTGGTTACCAGCAAGAAACGTAAAGCCAACCAGGACTTTTGAAACTACAAATAGAGAAAGGGAGATCCAAGAATTAGCAGAGCAAGCAGAGATCACAGAAACACCAAATGAGGAGAATGTTTCAAATGGACAGACTCGTAATAGGAGATTTCATGTTAATATATCAACTGTTCTTATGTTTCTCATTGTTAGGTATATTATGTGTGTGAAAGTTGCTTGTATATATGCTTTGTGTGTTTTCTCCGATCGGAAGGTGTATGGATACCACCCGTAGCTACTGGAAGGAAAAGAATTAACTGGTACCAAATTAATGACAAAGAATTACTAACTGGACTTAGTTGTGAGCACGTAACTTTGAAAAAGGAAGTTAGGAGGATTGTTACTGAACAACATGTTGCAATTCACAAAAACTGCTGTTAGCCGGCAGAGCACATACTGGGCAGCCTTGTTGCACGCACTGGCCACGCGTGTAGCAACGCTGTGTAAGTACCTTTGTCATAGACTCTGTTGAGGGTGCAAAAGGGATGGCTCAGAGTGGAGCTGAAGGAGGCTGCAGAGCACACTTTGTGGATAAACAGGGGACGCCCTGAAGGTGCTGTGCCTGCCTCCCTTCTCCATGATGACCCTGTTGATTGACACCCTCCTGCTCAGCGGAATCTTGGGCATAGTCGAGATGGTAAGACTCCCAGAAAGGGAAACAATATGCTAGTAACTGCTTCTGCAAGGCTGTACCAAAACAAAACGCTAGTTAACTGCTTCTGTAGGGCTATAGTAGAGCTTAGGGTATTCCTTCGCATATAAGGGGAGATCTAGGTACTATAGGGACTTTAGGAATGTATTTACCTCATACCACCATGATCCTAAGTCATAGACACACCAGGAATAGGCAAAGCACGCATGCTTATGATAGCTAGTGCAATTCCAGAGCAGACTTTGGGAAACCAGCTAAAATCATTGCAGCTTCAATATTTGCACCGGGAGTTGAAGTGGCACAGACGTTAAATACACTGAATAAGTTGGGTCACTTGGACTAACAAAACCAACGTCTCACAATTCTGTTTATCTATGCAAAGTGCCTCTGACCCATTTCGCTCGTGCCTTATTGTTGTGCCAATACTTTGGCCAAATAATAGCACTAACATAACAGAGTTTCAAAGATTTGTCGATACCTCTGCCCTCTCATACCAACAACCCAGTGGCATGAGACAGATCTGCAGTGGGTGGGATTGGCCTTTTGATGTAGGATCGGAAGTCCAAGCCACCTTGATTAGAGCACTCAATGTGACCATTCCCCACAGGACTGCAAGAACTTGATCTCGTAGGTAGCCTCTTACCAGGAACATGGAAAAATGTTTCTGGTTTATGGAACCAGTCGATGAGTCACGACGCCATATGTAAAACCATTCGCCCTCCTATGCCATTTGTAAATGGCTCCGGAGTGGTTTGGTTCCAAACGCTGAAACAAGCCTATCAGGCTAAATTAGGACGCAGCTTTTTCTTCCAAGACAAACCGCGTTTCAATGTGTCCGGCACATCGATGTGGGGAGATGTAAAAACTGGAGCACTCATTGGGAAAGTATTTACACATGATACGCTCCTGCCCCCGGAATTTTTCTGATCTGTGAAGATCGTGCCTGGACCGGAATTCCACAAGGAGCTATCGGTGGTCCTGGCTATTTGGGTCGCCTAACTCTCTTTGCCCCTAGCATTCATGATTTTCTAGCTGAACGAACAACCCGAACAAGTCGGGGTAAGAGGAGCCTAAAAGAATTTGACGGCACTTGTAATGACAACGTGCAGCTGCTGAATCCAGCTGAAATAGCAGCACTATCTGTCTTCCTTCTAGGAGCCTCTGACGGCAATGCTAATGGTCAGTTGGCTAAGCTTGCTTGTTGGGCATTGAAACAATTTAATCTTATCTCTAATATTCTCACTTCTCTATTGCTTGATGTAGATGATATCCAGCATGCTGTATTGCAAAATTGCGCTGCTATTGATTTTTTATTGTTAGCTCAAGGCCATGGTTGTACTGACTTTGGAGGCATGTGCTGTATGGACCTATCTGATCACTCTCAAAGCATTCATAAGCAACTTGCAAATTTCCAAAGTAACATGCATCATATCACGACACAAGACAACCGGTTCTCAAACTGGTTCGGTAGTTGGAACATACCAGGTTGGATAAAAGGATTAATCATACAAGGCATAACGATCTTAGTTGCATTGCTGTTTATGATTCTCTTAGCAGGGTGTTTCCTGAAGTGTGCCTCTCGGGTCCTCCTTAAAGCAGTGCCAGGGCTATGGATTGTCCAAAAACAAAAAGGGGGAAATGTGGAGGAGTTCCTTTCCGAGACTGGCCATAATATTCTCTCGGGTATGGACAATCCCTGTTTGGGCCCCAGAGCACAAGGTTACCAACTAGATTACTTTTGTCCTCCAAGTTATCTCAATGGCCTTAAAAGGAAATGTAGACTGATAGCCTGCCAAGATGCACACCTCCTGGATGCCTCTCCGATGACCGCAATGAGGAGACTAAAGGGATGAGCTTATTACCTGTGGTCTGCTAGCGCTGCCCTATCACTATAGCCCACGAGAGTGTGTTTACGCTAAGCAAGCTAATTGTGGAATATAGTCGTGTCACGCCACATTCCGCTATATAACCTGTGTGTTGTTTTGTAATAAACGGAGCATGATTTTCTAACCATATTGGTGTATGGTCATGACTCTGGGCCGTCCACAGAAGGGCTCTGCAACACAGGGACCAGTATTGTTCAACATATTCATCAATGACTTGGATGAGGGAATAGAGTGCATGGTCAGCAAGTTTGCTGATGACACTAAACTGGGAGGAGTGGCTGACACACCTGAAGGCTGTGCTGCCATTCAGAGAGACCTGGACAGACTGGAGAGTTGAGCAGGGAGAAATTTAATGAAATACAACAAGGACAAGTGTAGAGTCTTGCATTTGGGTAAGAACAACCCCATGTACCAGTACAAGTTGGGGACTGAACTGTTGGGGAACAGCACAGGGGAAAGGGACCTGGGGGTCCTGGTGGACAGCAGGATGACCATGAGCCAGCAATGTGCCCTTGTGGCTAAGAAGGCCAATGGCATCCTGGGGTGTATTAGAAGGAGTGTGGTTAGTAGGTCAAGAGAGGTTCTCCTCCCCCTCTACTCTGCCCTGGTGAGGCCGCATCTGGAATATTGTGTCCAGTTCTGGGCCCCTCAGTTCAAGAAGGACAAGGAACTGCTTGAGAGAGTCCAGCGCAGGGCCACAAAGATGATGAAGGGAGTGGAGCATCTCCCTTATGAGGAAAGGCTGAGGGAGCTGGGTCTCTTTAGCTTGGAGAAGAGGAGACTGAGGGAGGAACCTCATTAACCTTTATAAATATGTAAAGGGTGACTGTCATGAGGATGGAGCCAGGCTCTTCTCACTGGCATCCAATGATAGGACAAGGGGAAATGGATATAAGCTGGAACATAGGAGGTTCCACTTAAACATGAAGAACTTCTTCATAGTAAGGGTAAGCGAACACTGGAACAGGCTTCCCAGAGAGGTTGTGGAGTCTCCTTCTCTGGAGATGTTCAAAACCCACCTGGACACATTCTTGTGTGATCTAATCTAGGTGGTCCTGCTCAGGCAGGGGGATTGGACTAGATGATCCTTTGAGGTCCCTCCCCATCCCTAACATTCTGTGATCTTGAAGGTCCCTTCCAACCCCAACCATTCTATGATCCTATGACTAGGGAGGAGTGACTGTGCAAGGATGTGTCAGTCCTCTAAGAGGTTTGTTCAAATAGAGAAATACATCACAAGCTTTGTAAAGTCATGGATGTCTTCAAAACTGTCATTTCATGGGTATCTAAGTATGGATGAGATTATAGAATCATAGAATGGTTTGGGTTGGAAGGGACCTCACAGATCATCTAGTTCCAACCCTCCTGCCATGGACAGGGACACCCTCCTCTACACCAGGTTGCTCAAAGCCTCCTCCATGGGTAGTACCAAATACTCTGAATTGCTGGTGGAACAAAGCACTCTTTCTCAACATCTCTTTTGCAACGCTTTCTCTCTCCGCTCCCATTTTAAGTGAAAAGAAGGGAGACTTAGATTCCAAAAGAGTGGGATTCCAGAGCTGGTACTGAACGAGCAATCTAGTTGAGCAACCTGGTGTAGTGGAGGGTGTCCCTGCCTGTTGCTCACCAGCCTGGGCTGCGGCTCCAAGCATGCCATTGCATCTTCCACAGCCAGGAGGAAATGGTCCACCTTTTATAGGCAAGGTAAAGGCTTTACAGTGAGCAGAGACCCAGTCCATTCATTCCAACTCCAGCATGCTTCCCTCCCGTGAATATCACATCAGGGCTTGCAGCTTTACCTTCTTTACCAAAGGACTCTCACTGCAGCCCTGGCTCCAGCTACTCTGGCTCCAGCAAGGGAGTCACAGTCCTCAGAGTCTCTCAGACATATCACACCAGGGTCACCAGATGTTGCTCACAAGCCCAGGCTACAGCTCCAAGAATGCCATTGCATCTTCCACAACCAGGAGGAAATGGCCTGCCTTTTGTAGGCAGGGTCTCAATCTTGGTTAATTAGTTAATTACATTCAGTTTCAATTCAAGCCAGCTGGGTAATAATAATTGGATGCCACACCTGCCCATGACGGGGGGGTGGGGGGGTGGGGGGGGGGGGGGGGGGGTGGGGTGGGGTGGGGTGGGGTGGGCGGGGGGGGTGTTGGAACTGGATGATCTTTGAGGTCCCTTCCAACCCAAACCTTTCTATGATTCTATGATTCTAGTTTTGAGGGATCACATGCAAGACCAGGATCAGTTCTGCATGCCCCGATGCCCTGAGGCACAACTAGAAGTTAACAAAGGAAATCCTTCTGCAAGAAATCGGTAAAGGAGACAACATCAGTCTGGCTAATGACTCTGAGGACAAGTACATCAAGGAAAGCAAGAGAAATCCCACGTAGAGAGAAATAAATTGCCCACAACATCCCAAAATAGCCAGAGGCAGGTCAGAAATGAAGTTATACACAATTCTAAAAAGTAAAACTTGTGCTTGCAGTAAAACAGTGGATACAAGAGTTTGAATGCCATATATAACCCCGCAACGTCTTGTTGTCTACGTGACAGAGTCCAGAAAATCAGATTTTTTTTCATTGCTTTAGCATTTTCTCGATTTATTTCCATTGCTTTCTGGCAGATTATTGCCAGAAACTCTCAGTTCTTAGTTTTGCCCCATAAGAAATTTCTACACGTTGTTTGAAGGAAACACCGCGTCCGCTTACGTCAGCTTACTCACTCAAAAAAAGGCAATTTGATTTTTCGGGATGACAGGATTCTTTATGAAGACAAGTAACACGTCCCGACTTCCTCTCTCATTACCTCATCCCCCAATTTTTAATGGTTAAAATTTAAACTCTGATTGACTTAGTGAACGAATCGGCCATTCGAGGTAACCAGGCTTACTCACTAGAGTAAGACAAGTAGAATTGGATGCTCATAAAGTAAAATGCAGGAGTACAGAAAAACAAATGGCCTCTGTTATATCTAACAACTCATTCCGCAGAGCTATTTGGCAAAAAGCAGTTCTCCAACGAATAAAGATTTATCTAATTCTGTCTGCTGTCAGAAAGTGGATTACTTGCTGATGGATAGCAGGTGCTTCCAGTAAAAATACGGAGATGTTTTGGTCACCTGCTTGTTGCAACCATCGACCTAACATATTCTGTATGGCGCGAAAGCTCCGCTGGGAAAACAGTATCAGACTAGGAAAAGAGTAAAGCTGAAATCTCAAAGGTTGTCTGAGCCAAACTGGAGATTATCCAACCTAAAGGAGTAGGGTAAGGAGTTCAAATGAGATGTTTTAATGTTTTTCCCCTCTTTAATAGCTCTAGTAGGGTTATGGAGGCAAATAGCATTATTCAAGGTATACCGGTTCATTGTGAAAAACAATTCTAGCACTGGGTCTACTTTACGAACGAAGCAGATACCAGATATATCACCCAAACATTCTCATCTGATCCAAGGAGGAATTTTCAAAACGGCTCTCTAGAAACGGTGCTACTCTGGAAACAAACCCAGAAACAAGCTGGAGATGCACCGTTCCCTCTTGCTCTTCCAAGTCCCCCACACATGAACGAGACTTTCACTACAGTCATTTAAAGTAACCCTGAAACCAGCCCACAGCTTCATTCAACAGTAGCGCTATTCTAAAGTCTTATTTTCATTTATTTTTAAAATAGATAATAATTCTCTTTCTGTTCCTTGCACACCTGATATTTAATTTTTAAGGAGTCTGCACACTGGAGTGGATTGCAGTCAAGTTTTTTTTTTTTTCCAGCACACATAAATAGTCCTTTCATTATAGAAAACACAAGCCTTGAAACAAGAGTCAAGCATTTAGCACCGGTTCAAGTTGCTGTAGCATTAACAGGAGACTGGAAACAAGACCAAGTGATTCATTTGGCAGCTCATTTAATCCATTTTTATCACTAACTTGGTAACTCTTGATTTTAAGTTCTTGCCTTGTCCTGAATTTTTTATTCCAGATTGTCAGAATGAAATACTGGATTATTATCATAGAATCATGGAATGGTTTGGGTTGGAAGGGACTTTCAAGATCATCTAGTTCCAACCATGCCCTGCCATGGGCAGGGACAACCTCCACTAGACCAGGTTGCTCAAAGCCTCATCCAACCTGGCCTGGAACATCTCCAGGGATGGGGCATCCACAACTTCTCTGGGCAACCTGGTCCACTGTCTGAACACCCTCAGAGTCAAGAAGTTCTTTAGATCTAATCTAAATCTCCCCTCTTTCAGCTTAAAGCCATTACCCCCTGTCCTATCATTACACGCTCTTGTCCAAAGTCCCTCTCCAGCTTTCTTGTAGCCCCTTTTAGGTACTGGAAGGCTGCTAGAAGGTCTCCCTGGAGCCTTCTCTTCTCCAGGCTCAACAATCCCAACTTTCTCAGCCTGTCCTCAGAGGAGAGATGCCTCAGCCCTCTCATCAACTTCGTGGTTCTCCTCTGGACCTGCTCCAACAGCTCCATGTCCTTCTTCTATTAGGGACCCCAGAGCTGAAACTCGTCAAACTGTATATATCTGCTTTCCATCCTGCCAGCACTTACAGACATTTCTTCAAGGTACGGGACAGTCTTGCGCTCTCTATTTTTCCCTGAATTGAAAGTCAGTGGTTCGGATGAGTGGTACTGGAGACTCTTCCAACCCCTCCATCCCATCACTCTTACCTGTTTGAGACAGAAGTGTTGTGTAAGGGACTTTCGTTTCTATTGAACTCATGGGCGGAGGTAGCAAGGGGTTGGCAAAGCTACGGAGAGGGTGCGTAGGGCGGACGCAGGCGGTGGGGATGATTCTGCTCGGGGCATCCTCGTTGTTGGAGTGCTCAGGTTGCGTCTGTGGTAGCAAAGGTGGCTGCTGCGGTGCTGGTCCTTCGTTAACAGCTGCGAGAGAAGAGGCCAAAAAAAAAAAGAAGAAAAAGGCAAAGGACTGTTATTGATGTGCTTTTTATATCCCATTTCCTACTTTTATGGTCATTTTCAACAGAAGGGACAGCATTATCCTCCACCCTCCAAGAAGGTGCAGGCAATGAGTAAACAGTTCCATCAAACGTTATTGGCAGATAAATTAAAACCCAGATGTTCCTCAGAGTGGCTGTGTGCCATTCGAAGCTTGAAACATCTTCCTTTAAAAAAACCCTAAAAACCAAGTCTGATATTTTTATCTCCTTTTTTTTTTGCCTTTGCCCTCTATGTGCTGTTAAATATTAAAAATCAATAAACACATAAATCCATCAGGTGGAGATCGAAACAAGCTACGGCTACGGAAACTCATTATGTTCAGCATGACGGCACCGTTCCAGTCATAGAGGAGAAAAGCTGGGGACAAAGAAAGGACTTAATTAATTTCCATAGAACCAATCACCGATATTGTTTTTCCTTGAGGCAGCTGTAACACTGAGTGTGGCAAAGCAGGAGGTTGCTGTTTTATTAGCCTCTATTCAAAGTAATTTCTTTGGAGATTTAAATATTCCATGTCAACCTTCTGATCTAAAAGACGGACTCCCTACATTCTGCGGTGTTTCTTAAAAAAAGGTTTCAACATCAACAGTCCATCCACCAATCATGGACTCTCCACGCCAGAAAAGAGAAGCGAACAGCTGAAGTATTAACGGAAACAAAGGTTGAGACAAAGAGGAAAGTCCTTTATTTCTACAGCCCTCTAGAAACCCATGTCCTACCCAAACTACAAATGACAATATGATTATGGCTGTACAGGAATTTTCAGGAGGTGGATGGTCCACAGTGTTGTCTAAACATCACCAGTACCGTGAAGGTAGAAAAAAGTGATTTATGAGTTATGAGTTGAGTTCTCTCGAAACCTATTAAATGCAAAACCTTCTAATTGTGTAGCCTAAAATGAGAGTTGTCTTCTCTGGAGTGTGGCCAAGGAAGGAGATGTTGTGTAGGAGGAAGGACAGAAGACAATAGGAGGTGGGATGCACGCTCGCATGTCCTGATGGCGTTGCCCAGATTTACAGCACTGCTCTTTCCCTAATACCGACTGTCGGTCATGAGAAGAAACTCACCTGCTGCTGCTTATACCAGGAGGCAACACTGTACAGCACTGTGCAGACTTTAAGAAGTGTAAGAAAATAATTAATTTGAGCGTGTTGGTGTTGTCCAGTGTCTCCACAGCATCTATGCCAGCCACGATGGCTCACAGCCCGACAGCTAATCATAGAATCATAGAATCATAGAATTTCTAGGTTGGAAAAGACCTTAGAGATCATCCAGTCCAACCGTCCCTAATCCCCCATTAAACCATGTCCCTAAGCAGTTCATCCACCCTTTATTCTTAAACACATCCAGGGATGGGGACTCAACCACCTCCCTGGGCAGCCTATTCCAGTGGCTGACAACCCTTTCAGAGAAGAAATTCTTTCTAACATCCAACCTGAATCTCCCCTGACTAAGCTTATACCCATTTCCTCTTGTCCTATCACCCACAACTAATGTAAAGAGCCCTTCCCCCACTTCCCCACCATCCCTTCTCAAGTATTTGTAGGCCGTAATCAGGTCTCCCCTCAGCCTCCTCTTCTCTAGGCTAAACAGCCCCAATTCCCTCAGCCGCTCCTCATAAGTTTTATTTTCCAGCCCCTTGACCAGTTTAGTCGCCCTTCTTTGGACCCGCTCCAGGAACTCAATATCTCTCTTAAAGCGAGAGGCCCAAAACTAGACACAATATTCCAGGTGCGGCCTCACCAGTGCCGAGTACTGGGGCAGGATCACTTCCCTATTCCTGCTGGTCACGCTATTCTTGATACACGCCAGTATCCCATTGGCCTTTTTGGCCACCTGGGCACACTGCTGGCTCATATCAAGCCGGTAGTCAACCAACACCCCCAGGTCCTTCTCCGCCAGGCAGCTCTCCAACCACTCCTCCCCGAGCCTATAGCGATGCTTGGGGTTTTTACACCCCAAGTGAAGGACTCTGCACTTGGCCTTATTAAAGCTCATGCCATTGGCCTCAGCCCAACGATCCAGTCTGTTCAAATCCCTCTGAAGGGCCTCCCTACCCTCGAGCAGATAGACATAGCCTCCCAGCTTGGTGTCGTCCGCAAACTTACTGAGGGTACATTCAATCCCCTCATCCAGGTCATTGATAAAGATGTTAAACAGAACCGGACTCAGCACTGAGCCCTGGGGAACCCCACTGGTGTCCGGCCTCCAGCCGGACCCAACCCACAGGGAAGTCTGCTGCCTCCCTGGGGCCTGCATCAGGGACATCACTAGGAAACTCCCTGGTCTGGTACAGCCCTCTGATTATTATCCATTACTGGTAATGCAGGTCGGTACTGATGAGGTAACAGAGAGAAGTCCAAAGGCCATCAAAAGGGACTTTAGGGCATTGGGGCGATTGGTCGAAGGGTCAGGAGCCCAGGTAGTGTTTTCTTCAATCCCTTTAGTGGCAGGAAAGAATATAGAAAGGAACAGAAAAACAGACTTGATTAACAGATGGCTCAGAGACTGGTGCCACCGACGGAAATTTGGTTTCTTTAATCATGGGGAGGCTTTCCCTGAACCAGGTCTGATGGCACCGGATGGGACTTGCCTTTCTCAGAGGGGAACCAGGGTCTTAGCGCAAAAGCTAGCAGGGCTCATTGACAGGGCTTTAAACTAGATTTGAAGTGGGAAGGGGGGGAATATCAAGAATGATAAAGATATGCTGGAAGTACCTGTGGAACAGAAGAAGGGAATTCCAGCCGCTCCAGCCAGGAAGTCAGATTCACCTGGGGCCCAAGTTAAATGCCTTTATGCCAATGCGCGCAGCATGGGGAATAAGCAAGAGGAGTTAGAAGTGTGTGCGCGCCTGTTGGGATATGATCTTATTGGCATCATGGAGACGTGGTGGGATGAATCCTATGACTGGAGTGTCAGAATAGAAGGGTATAGGCTCTTTAGGAAGGATAGACAGGGGAGAAGAGGAGGAGGGGTTGCCCTCTATGTCAAGGACCAGCTAGAGTGCATGGAGCTGCACCTGGGGACGGATGAGGTCCCGACTGAGAGCTTATGGGTTAGGATTAAAGGCAGAGCAGGGACAGGGGACGTAGTAGTAGGGGTCTGCTACAGACCACCTGACCAGGAGGACTGGGTGGATGAGGCCCTCTACAGACAGATAGGAGCTGCCTCACGTTCACGAGCCCTGGTCCTCATGGGGGACTTGAACCACCCTGATATCTGTTGGAAGGACAACACAGCAGGGCGCAGGCAATCCAGGAGGTTCCTGGAATGCATGGATGATAACTTCCTTCTCCAAGTGGTAGAGGAACCAACGAGGAGAGGTGCTTTGCTGGACCTTGTTTTCACTAACAATGAAGGACTGGTGGGGAACGTGACGCTCAAGGACAGCCTTGGCTTCAGCGATCATGAAATGGTAGAATTTAAGATACTTAGAGAAGCAAGGAGGGTGCATAGCAGGCTCACTACCCTGGATTTCAGGAAAGCAGACTTTGGCCTCTTCAAGGATCTCCTCGCTAGAGTACAATGGGATGAGGCCCTGGAGGGAAGAGAGGCACAAGAAAGCTGGTTAATATTTAAGGATCACCTCCTCTAAGCTCAGGAGTGGTGCATCCCAACAAAGAGAAAGTCAGGTAGGAACACCAGGAGGCCCGCATGGATGAATAAGGATCTCCTGGACCAACTCGAACACAAAAAGAAAGCCTATAGGGGGTGGAAGCAAGGACAGGTAGCCTGGGAAGAATACAGAGCAATTGTCCGAGTAACCAGAGATCAGGTTAGGAAAGTTAAAGCCCTGATAGAGTTAAATCTGGCCAGGGACATCAAGGGCAACAAGAAAGGCTTCTATAGATATGTCAGTGATAAAAAGAGATCTAGGGAAAATGTAGGCGCTCTCCGGAAGGAAACGGGGGACCTGGCCACCCAGGATATGGAGAAGGCTGAGGTTCTCAATGACTTCTTTGCCTCAGTCTTCACTGGCAAGAGCTCTAGCGGCATGGCCCAAGTCACGGAAGGCAAAGGCAGGGACTGGGAGAATGAAGAACCACCCACTGTAGGAGAAGATCAGGTTCGAGACCATCTAAAGAACCTGAAGGCGGACAAGTCCATGGGACCAGATGAGGTGCATCCACGGGTCCTGAGGGAACTGGCAGATGAAGTTGCTAAGCCACTATCCATCATATTTCAGAAGTCATGGCAATCTGGTGAAGTTCCCAATGACTGGAAAAAGGGAAACATAGCCCCCATCTTGAAAAAGGGGAAAAAAGAAGACCCAGGGAACTACAGGCCAGTCAGTCTCACCTCTGTGCTCGGCAAGATCATGGAGCAGATCCTCCTGGCGACTATGCTAAGGCACATAGAAAGCAAGGAGGTGATTGGTGACAGCCAACATGGCTTCACTAAGGGCAAATCCTGCCTGACTAATTTGGTGGCCTTCTATGATGAGGTTATGGCATTGACGGATAGGGAAAGAGCAACTGACATCATCTACCTGGACTTATCCAAAGCATTTGACACTGTCCCACACCACATCCTTGTCTCTAAACTGGAAAGACATGATTTTGATGGATGGACCACTCGGTGGATAAGGAATTGGCTGGATGGTCACACTCAAAGAGTTGTGGTCAACGGTTCAATGTTCACGTGGAGGCCAGTGACGAGTGGTGTTCCTCAGGGGTCGATACTGGGACCTAATGAAGTTCAACAAGGCCAAGTGCAAGGTCCTGCACGTGGGTAGAAGCAATCCCATGCACATATACAGGCTGGGCGGAGAATCGATTGAGAGCAGCCCTGAGGAAAAGGACTTGGGAGTGCTGGTGGATGAGAAGCTCAACATGAGCCGGCAATGTGCGTTGGCAGCCCAGAAAGCCAACCGTATCCTGGGCTGTATCAAAAGGAGCGTGGCCAGCAGGTCGAGGGAAGTGATTCTGCCCCTCTACTCAGCTCTCGTGAGACCCCACCTGGAATACTGTGTTCAGCTCTGGAGTCCCCAACACAAGAAGGACGTGGAGCACTGGAACAACTCCAGAGGAGGGCCACGAAGATGATCAGAGGGCTGGAGCACCTCTCCTCTGAAGACAGGCTGAGAGAGTTGGAGCTGTTCAGCCTGGAGAAGAGAAGGCTCCAGGGTGATCTTATAGAAGCTTTCCAGTACCTAAAGGGAGCCTACAGGAAAGCTGGAGAGGGACATTTTACAAGGGTGTGTAGTCATAGAACAAGGGGCAATGGATTTAAACTGAAAGAGGGCAGATTTAGGTTAGATATAAGAAAGAAATTCTTTACATTGAGGGTGGTGAGGTACTGGAACAGGTTGCCCAGAGAAGTTGTGGATGCCCCATCCCTGGAGGTGTTCAAGGCCAGGTTGGATGAGGCTTTGGGCAACCTGGTGTAGTGGAGGATTTCCCTGCCCATGGCAGGGGGGTTGGAACTAGATGATCTTTGAAGTCCCTTCCAACCCTAACCATTCTATGATTCTATGATTCTATGATTTAGCCCTATTTACCACCACTCTTTGGGCCTGGCCATCCAGCCAGTTTTTAACCCAAAGGAGGGTGTGTCTATCCAGGCCAGCAGTTATCAGTTTCGCAACCAGAACACTATGAGAGACTGTATCAAAGGCTTTTCTAAGGTCAAGGAAAACTACATCCACAGCCGTTCCCTTGTCAACCAGGCGGGTCACCCCATCATAGAAGGTGATCAGGTTTGATTGGCAAGACCTGCCTTTCATAAACCCATGTTGACTGGGCCTGATCACCCGGTTAACCTGTATGTGCTCATTAATAGCACTCAAGATAACCTGTTCCATGACTTTGCCCGTCACCGAGGTCAGACTGGCAGGCCTGTAGTTCCCCGGATCCTCCTTCTGCCCTTTTTTTGTAAATGGGGGTAACATCCGCCAGCCTCCAGTCCAGCGGAACTTCCCCAGTGAGCCAAGACTGCCCAAAGATAATGGACAGGGGTTTGGCAATGACATCCACCAGCTCTCTCAGGACCCTCGGGTGGATACCATCAGGCCCCATAGACTTGTGGGCATCCAGCTGGCGAAGCAGATCCTTGACCCGTTCCTCTTGGATCACAGGAGCTTCGATCTGCTCTCCCTCCCTGCCCTCAGACACCATAGGCCGGCTCACCTGGAAACTACTAACATTATTAAAGACTGAGGCAAAGAAGGCATTAAGGACCTCAGCCTTGTCCTCATCCCTAGTGACTAACGTACCCCCTGTGTCCAGTAGGGGCTGGAGGCAATCTTTAGCCCTCCTTTTGTTATTAATGTATTTATAGAAGGACTTTTTGTTGTCCTTTATGGAGCAGGCTAGTCTAAGTTCCAATTGGGCTTTTGCCCCCCCTGATTATCTCCCTACATGCCCTAACTACCTCCCTGTAATCCTCCCCGGACACCTGCCCATTCTTCCAAAACTTATAGACATCCCTTTTTCTTTTGAGATGTTCCCAAATCTCCTTGGTCATCCAAGCTGGTTTTCTACCCCGGCGACTCGATTTCCAGCACACAGGGACAGCTCGCTCCTGTGCCTCCAGAATTTCCTTTTTGAGGAGTAACCAGCCCTCCTGCGCTCCTTTACCCTTGAGAGCTGTCTCCCACTGTACTCTATCAACCAGACTTCTAAACAGCCCAAAGTCAGCTCTCCCAAGGTCCAGTTTGGCCGTTTTAGTGCTCCTCTTTCTAACTTCCCCTAGAATTGAAAATTCTATTATCTCATGGTCACTATGCCCCAGGCGTCCTGCAACCATCACATCTCCCACAAGACCTTCTCTGTTCACAAACAGCAGGTCTAGGGGAGCACCTTCTCTAGTCGGTTCACTGACCAGTTGTGATAGGAAGTTGTCCTCCACACACTCCAGGAATCGCCTAGACTGTTTTCTAACTGCTGTGTTATACATCCAGCAGACATCCGGTAGGTTAAAGCCACCCACAAGGACAAGGGCTAGTGAGCGCGAGACTTCCCCCAGTTGTTTAAAAAGTAGTTTGTCAGCCTCACTCTCCTGATAGGGTGGCCTGTAGCAGATTCCCACTACAATATCCGCCTTCATAGGCTCCCCTTTGATTTTTACCCACAGACACTCCACCAAGTCATCCCCAACATTAAACTCGAAGCATTCCAGACCTTCCCTTACATAAAGGGCAACCCTGCCACCTCTCCTACCTCTCCTACCCCTCCTGAAGAGCTTGTAGCCATCCATGGTAGTGCTCCAATCATACGAGTCATCCCACCATGTTTCTGTGATGGCAACTATGTCATAGCTTCCCCGGTTAACGAGGGCTTCCAGTTCCTCTTGTTTATTGCCCATACTGCGTGCGTTGGTATAGAAGCACTTAAGTTGGGATTTCAACCCCATTGCATCCCTAGGAAAGGTAGCTTTAATTCCTAATGATACGGGGATAGGTATAGGAGTAGGCATAAGACTATATAAGACTATATTAGCTATTATTTCTATGGATAGGTATAAGAATAGGCATAAGACTCTGGGAAATACATAGCTCTGTGAAATAGCTCTGTGAATTGCTAGAAGTTATCAAATACTAATCCCTGCTTTGAAACACTAACTACCCGAAAAGAAGGCCGGTAAGAGAGACAAAATAAATGATGGCAAGGTTGTAACTCGTGACCCATAGGGAGAAAAACAGACAAAGAGGAGAGATAAGGACTAACGAGAACTAACATTTGTCTTCAAGCAATAACAAGTAGGAGACAACCAGGTGTCCACTCAAGGCCAGGGAAACGGTTTGGCTCTACAGGCCCAGCCAAAACAAGAGTTTTAGAGTTTTAGGGAAGAAGTGAAAACACACAGCGAGGAAGACCTACAGCCTTCATCCCAAAGACCCCTGCCCACGACCACCAGGAGGCGTGTCAAGGAGGAGCCTGAGGCGGATCCTGAGGCGGATCCTGAGGCGGGGGCTATGGAAATGATCTCCTGGAAGAGACTGCCCTTTTGGGGGAGGGGGTGATGAGTATGTCTGTATAAATACAAGAAAAACTGCTACGGCAGGTGTGCACGTTTGTGGTGGAGAGATCCCCCGTGCACCCAGCGCTGCAATAAACATACCTACTTTACAACTTTCCAAGTTGTGGAGTCTGTTTCCGCACCTCAGTTTTGGCGAGCCAGCCAGGAGACTCTCTGCTCGACTGTGGAACCGACTGCGGAGCGGACGCCCCTAGGCGCGCCCCGAGAACTTTCCTCGGAGGAGCCTTCTCTCCTCAGCCGATTACCCAGAGGCAGACAAGGACTTCCTGAGCCGCGGACAAACGGTATGTTCAGGTAAGAGTGGCCGGAGACGTCCGGCGTATGGGGCTGCTGGTAAATCGCGCGGAGACGTCCGGCGTGCAGCATTGTCCCCGGGCAGGGCAGGATGCCCTGCGGTAAGGAGGGCCCTGGGGAGTTTGCTGCCTTAGAGGATCAGAGACTGGTGAGCTGGAATCTGTGCCAGCAAGAACCAGAGACTGAAACCAGAGACTGGTGAGCTGGAATCCGTGCCAGCAAGAACCAGAGACTGAAACCAGAGACTGGTGAGCTGGAATCCGTGCCAGCAAGAACCAGAGACTGAAAACAGAGACTGGTGAGCTGGAATGTGTGCCAGCAAGAACCAGAGACTGAGACCAGGGACTGGTGAGCTGGAATCCAGATCCGGAGACTGGGCCAGCAAGAACCAGGGACTGGCAGGCCGCTAGCGATCTTGCGAGCAGATCGAGCAAACTCAGAGGCTGCCGCTACTTCCCTGAAGGGCGAGGCGCCGTTTTGGCATTTCACTTGGGTGCCCGAACACTGAGTCTGACACAGAGGGGTGGGTAAGTAGCGCAACCTCACAGTCATATGGCTTATGGAATATTAGCAGCTGCAGGAGGGGTAATAGCTGGATTGGTAATTGTCTGTTATCTGCTCTGTTATATGTTCTCTTGTTCCTGTCGTTCTGCGTTTTGTGTAAGTAACAAGAGAAGACATTTCGTTCCAGCCACACCTGGCCCTATACCCTGAAAAGGGTGAGAGGTGTCAGAGAGCAATGGGGACGATTTGAAATCTCTATATACTGTTATCTATTGCAAAATCTGGTACCCTGTATTTCGTAAAGTTTATACCATTCAAAGTTTATATCATCTAACATCAGCGCATGTGATAAGGCCTTTTAATGTTTGTATAAGTTTGCTGGGGTAGCCCTGAAATGTGTGATTGTGTGATTAATCACTGAGTGAGTGTTTAAGCGAGTGAGACGCAGCCTGGCTGCGGAGCAAGTGTGGCATTCTGATCCATGGTCCCGTGTTCTCCGTGAGGAGAGCGGCCGGAGACGAGTGAAGCGTGTGATACCGTAAAAGCGTACGTGTGAGTGGGTGAGACGTGTAATTGCGCATGAAGCGAGTGCGGAGTCTGAATCCGCGGTTCAGTTCTCCCACGAGGGAAACAGCCGGAGACGGACAAAGCGAGTGACAAACTAAAAATTGTATTATTATTCACACGAGCATCAGACAGAATATTAAGGTGCAGTTAAAAGGGAGGAATGGAGTAAAGGGAAAGTAAGTGAAATGGGGGGAGGAAAAAGTAAACCTTATGAAAAATCCCCTTTGGGTTGTATATTAACACACTGGAAAGATATAGTGGGACAAGGAGGCACGGAGAATACAAAGAAACTAATCAAATATTGTAACCAATGGTGGCTGCTTTATAAGCTAGAAAATGAAGCTAAATGGCCCAGTGAGGGTGGAACACTAAACTATGACACGCTTTTACAATTAATGTGTTGTTCCTAAGAAGGGAAGAAAAATGGGATAAAGTTAAATACGCAGATATGCTCTTTGTTCTCCGAAATAACCCTGAATGACAGAGAGATTGCGGACTAATGCCTCCACGAGATCCTATAGTCCTCGCATTAGAAAAAGAAAACAGGGAGAACAAAAATAAATTAAAAAGCTGCTGCTCAGCCTGCAGCATTGGACAAAGGTGTACTAGAATAAGTAAAACCCGCCAGGGCACAGAACAAGATCTAACTGATATTTTCAAGCCTTCCCCTCAGTCTCAGGAGCAAAATGAGGACTCAAACGAGACCTCTATTCCTCCAGACAGCCCGATATCCTCCCGCACTAAGAAAAAACGGCCGGCAGCAGCAGAGCAGCCAACAGCAACAATTCTGCAGGCACCCCTCCGGGAAGTAGTAGGACCGGATAGTGGGACAATAAGAATTAAGGTACCATTTTCCTATAATGATTTAAGGGAATGGAAGACAGCTGCTCAGGAATATCGCAACGATACAGTAAGCACCACCCAAAATCTTAGATTCATAATAAAGCAGCACAACCCTAATTGGAATGATATGCAATTATTGCTAGAATGTTAACTGAGACAAAGAAACAATTAGTCATAAAAGCTGCCGAGGATCCTGCAAAAGATCACTATGAGGCTAGGGGAGGAACAAAAGGAAATGGAATTTCTACTAGATACGGTGGCAACATATTCCGTTTTTAATCAAGCCTTAATGCCTTTAGGAAATTATTACATTGTAGTAAAAGGAGCAACTGGCCAGAGTGAAAAGGCTTACTTTTTGAATTTTTAAAATATAAACTGGGTAAGCAAGTAGGCATTCATAAATTCTTGTATATGCCAAACTCCCCAAAAGCCCTTTTGGGAAGAGATCTATTAGAACAATTGGGAGCCACGATAAAATTCAAGAAGGGTGAAATTACTCTGGAGGTAAATGATCATCAGTATGTACAAATAACGAGCTTGCTTTTAGTTAATATTCCCACAGAAGGAAAAATCGACATGGAAATCATTGACCGGGTGTATCCAGGAGTTTGGGCAACTGATGTTCCAGGATGTGCCACAAATGCCCAGCCAGTGGTAATAAATTTGAAAAGCGAACACAGAGTGGTAAGAATTAAACAATACCCAGTAAAAAGGAAGATAGGGAAGGGATTCGTCCAATCATAGAAACAAAATAACAGAGGATCAATACCCTGTGGTTGCTAATCCATATACCCTGTTAACCACTCTGACTCCTGATTTGACTTGGTTTACAGTTTTAGATTTAAAAGATGCCTTCTTTTGCCTCCCTCTCCATGAAGCCAGTCAGAAAATCTTTACTTTTGAATGGGAAAATCCCAAGAGTGGTCGAAAGACCCAGCTCACCTGGACAGTGTTGCCACAAGGTTTTAAGAACAGCCCTACGATCTTCAGAAACCAGCCAGCAAAAGACCTAGAGTCATGGGAACCACCACAAGAAGAAAGAAAAGTATTACAATATGTCGACAACCTCCTTACCGCGACTAAGACCAGAGAATCCTGTGTCATCTGGACTGTAAGTTTACTAAATTTTCTTGGGCTCCAGGGGTACCGGGTTTCTCAGAGAAAGGCACAAGTAACATTGCAACAAGTTACATATCTTGGGTATGAAATCAGTGCTGGTCAGCATTTCCTGGGTCAAGCCTGGAAAGAAGCCATATGCCAGACCCCCCAACCACAGACTGTGAAAGAGCTACGAACTTTCTTAGGAATGATGGGGTGGTGTCGGCTCTGGATATACAACTATGGCTTGCTTGTTAAACCGCTGTATTCTTTAGTAACATCCAGCCAAAAATACCTCCAATGGGATACGAAGCATTCCACCAGCTGAAAAAGGCCCTGATGTCAGCACCAGCATTGGGACTTCCTGATGTGAGTAAACCATTTTTTCTCAGAGAATAGCATTAGGGATACTGGCATGGGACCTGGGACCATGCAGACGAGCTGTGGCGTACTTTTCCAAACAACTGGATGTTGCCGCAAAAGGATGGCCCAGTTGCCTGAGGGCAGTGGCAGCAGTCATCCTGAATATTCAAGAGGTACAGAAGTTTACCTTAGGCCAGAAAATGACTGTTTTCGTGTCCCACACGGTGTCCACAGTCCTTGAAGCAAAAGGGGGACATTGGCTCTCCCGCAGAGGTTCCTGAGGTATCGAGCCATCGTGACCGAACAGGATGATGTTGAAATTATGACTATTAACATTGTTAACCCAGCTTGATTTCTCAGTGGGAACACTGGAGAACGAGTGAATCCTGACTTTCTCGAAACAATTGAGGCGACGCACTCCAGCCGCGCTGACTCCAAAGATGCCCCCATGAAGGGGGTAGAACACTGGTTCACAGACGGAAGCAGTTATGTTATGAGTGGAATGTGACCATTACCAACTGACACCTTGGCACAGAAAGCTGAAATCATAACCCTGACTCGATCTCTAGAAAGAGCTGAAGGAAAAGCTATCAAGCATGCAGAGAGACTTTAAAACTTTTAATGCAGTACAACTTCCTGAAAAAGTGGCAATTATGCACATCGGCACACCAGAAGGTGAGCACAGAATTGGAAAGAGGGAATGAACTGGTGGATAGAGAGGCAAAACAGGCTGCTAGAAAAGAGATACAGGTAGAAGGGGCACTAATCCCCAATGGATGCATATCTTTAGAAGGTAAGCCAGAATATACAAAAGATGACCGTAAACTCATTACAGATCTAGAAGGATCATATAATGAGGATGGGTGGGCCATGACACCACACAAAAACTTACAGTTCCTTCTTATATGGTTTGGCCATTAGCCCGAGAAGAACACAAGAAAGGCCATTGTGGGGTGGAAGCATTATACATATATCTTATCAAAAGTATAGTGGCTCAAAATCTGTATACCGCTGTCGTGGGTTAGGCTGATCCGGCAACTAAACCCACGAAGCTCTCCTAGTCCAGTAAAATGGAGAGGAGAGAAAAATGTAATAAAAGAGCTGATGATTGAGACAGGAACAGAGGAGCACCCACCAACCACGGTCCCGGGCAAAAGAGGCTGTTTTCTTAAAGCAAAACTATTTATTAACAGCTACCTACAAAAGAGAAAAGCACACAAAAACGGTTACTTGAGAGAATAACAAGAAAACACGGCCAGGTCTTAAAAACGACACTACTCCCCCCCTCCCCTTGCCTCTTCTTCCCGGCTCTACCTCCTCCCCCCACCGGCGCAGGGGGGCAGGGAATGGGGGTGTGCAGGTCAGTTCATTCCAAGTTGTTACTGCCGCTTCTCTTAAAGGAAAAGGAGTTCTTACACCATTGTCCCTTGCTCCAGCGGATCCCCTACTCACGGCGAAAGCGTGAATCCTACCCGCTGGGGGGCAAATCCTTACCCTATCGGATTTGCCCCAGTGCGGGCTTTACCAGTCCTGGGCTTTTAAGGAGCTGTAGCCACTCGCTCTGGCGTGGGTCATCAACAAACTTTAAATGTGCTCTGGCGTGGGTCGTCATACCGACCTTAAATGCGTCTCCGTACAGACTTTAAATGCATAAATGCGTAAACGTGAAATGCGTAAATGTGTCTCTACCTGTGCCCATGATTCACAATAGTCTCAGGCTCAGGCATCTCTTCCCGACGTGGGTCATCCACTGGTTGCGAGTGGGTCTCTGCTTGCTCCACCGAGGACTTGTTACAAGGGGCCGCTCGCAAGGGGGACTCAGCCGCGGCACACGTTGTTCCGTTCCATCTTCACTGACCTCTTATCTGTGTGGCCGCTTCTCTTAGATTTCAGTCCTGTCTGGGTGAACTCGGCCAGGTGGGCGCCCCAGGAGCGGGGCTCTCCCCGAGTTCCCCAAGCGGCTCCGCCGCCGCCATCCTCGACGGGGCGGGCATTGGGCCCGGCCCGGGCCGCCGGCCCGGCCGGGAGCCGGGAGTGGGGGCCGTGCCCCCCTCCCGTCTCCTTGCTCCTGGGCAAAGGCACACCTTTCCGGTTCCTTTGTCCGACGTAAATAGGGCAATTCGCAGAGGCGCCGATTGGCTCAAGCCCCGAGGGGGACGGGAGTCCGGTGTGATGGGCAGCTTCTGCCACCCGGACCTCCCCCCCCACTTCAAACCATAACAACCGCTGTCAGACAAGTAACTCAGCAATGTGATCTCTGCCTCCAGACTAGTCCAAAGACCATTGCACAGCCAGAAATAGGCCAAGTTGGGAAAGGGAATGCTCCAGGACAACATTGGCAAATTGATTTCTCGGAACTTCCTAGAAAAGGGGGGTATCAATATTTGCTTGTACTAACTGATACCTTTTCAGGCTGGCCAGAAACCTTTCCGTGTAGAACAGCTAAAGCTCGAGAAATAACCAAAGCATTACTCCAAGAAATAATACCCAGGTTTGGAGTCCCAGCAGTAATATCCTCAGACAGAGGAACCACACTTCATCTCTAAGGTAGTGCAACAAATTAGTCACCATCTAGGAATAGATTGGCAATTACATACTCCATATCGGCCACAATTGAGTGGCCAAGTAGAGAAAATGAATCATTTGATTAAACAACAAATTGTTAAATTGGGACAGGAAACTAATTTGGCTTGACCCCAATCTCTGCCTCTGGCAATTTTATGAATACGAACCAAACCTAGAGCAAAAGAAGGGCTGAGCCCATTTGAGATTTTATATGGGTGGCCTTATGGAGTACAAAAGGGGGTGTCTTCACAAATTGGTGAAGAAATTATGACTTCCTATCTGGTGGCATTAAGCAAACAACTCAGAGAAATTGAAAAACATATATTTGGAACTCGGAGTAGAGGTCTAGATGGACCTGTACATAATATACAACCTGGAGATTTTGTATATGTCAAGTCTCTTGCAGGAAGAACTTTGGAACCACAGTGGGAAGGACCATTCCAAGTACTCCTCACCTCCTACACAGCAATCAAGATCAAGGAGCAGAATGCCTGGATTCATCACACCAGAGTAAAAAGTCCATAGATCTCCATGGAAGGTCACGCAAGTCCAACCAGGGAAATTACTTTTCTCACAGTCATAACTATAAGTCAGGGGTGGGAAAGCACTTATAGCCAGAATGATACTGAGTGGCCTTGGTAGGTATATTGGATCCATGGGGAAATACTCTGCTCGAGAAGGTTTAAATCTATCTACTGTGGTTATGTATGGAAATCAAGAATATTTAAAACAAGAATGGAGTAAGGATTCAAAGGGAATTCACCAACTTCAGGGAAATGTAGGGAAAGAAAAAAATCAAAGTGGGATGCCAAATTATTAATTGCCCCACCCATAAAAAGGCATCCCAAATTACTAAAATTACTATCTCAATTACTCCCACAAATAATGTGCTTCGAAAGAATTAGATTGTTGGCATAATTTCACACTAGTGCAAAACCACTGAAGTGGCTTGTCTCTGAGCCAATAGTGCTATTGGACTTTCATTTAAATTTAAAATAAACGCTGGGCCAGTTACAACAATGCCCGCTGCGATAGTTACACATCGTAAAGAGATATGTCTACCACACGACCTACGCCAGTACCTAAGCTAGAACCCAAAATTTATGAAATTGGTCCATATGTAATAAGAAACACAGGACAGCAGCAAGTGTTATTCAACCCAGAATGGTCTCTCAAAAGGGTTGAGTTATCAATGCAGATTAATGTATCAGAAATCCAACCATTGTGTTCTCCTTTTTTACAAACCTCTTATGAAGGATGGGCTACTTGGCTAAGAAAGAGGAAAGGTATTTCTCAAAGACAAAAACCAAGAGACCTGACGAGGCTATTAGGAACAGGGTTGGGAGTTCTGAATACCATAGACTCAGAAGTAATAATGAACAAGCTGGCCGCTGTCACTACAGATCTGTCAAAACTGCAATGGCCCTTACAATCCTCGCTACTGACTTTAGGAGCTCACCAGTGGTTAGCATCACAAATCTGACCAGATTGGGAACAAACAAACATAAGAGACCACAATATAATTGTAGATGTGATCGACGGGCTACGAGCCAATATCTCACTAGCCCTGAGTTGTGTTCAGGCCCAACTATGAATGCAATCAGATACTATAGTATCGCCCCTATTATAAGAGAAGGAGAAGAAGGGATATTTCCCACTAAAATCTGAAAGGTAGTCTGGGATGGTGCCACAAGTAAAGAAAGAGAGCTTCAATCCTGGTGGAATATGGCAAATTTTACTTGTAACCCCACCACGCACACAGTTACAGCCTTTGTACTAACCATTTGTAATGTTCTAATAACTGTGATCCATCCCATTATAGCTTTAGGGATATACCATGACAGAACCCTGCTTTATCCTTTCGAACATAGAACATGGGCCCAAAGGGTAAGAGACAGATGACAAACAGTAGCCCTAAAATCCTGCATTGTGTGAGAACAACAAGGATTTCTAAGTGAAAGTAATACCATATGAGCACAAGATATCTGTCTTGATACTGATCAAAAGGTGTGTCATTTTGAAATTCGCCCTGATGTTGGCTCAAAGACAATCATAATATATGCAGGGAAAGGCTGTGCATGTCTACGAACAAAATGTAGCTCCATATTTGTAGAAGAAACGGAAGTAGGCACTAAAAATCATTCAAACTTCTGCATCTGTAATTTCACTCGAATCACGGGATGCGACTTCCACTATTCTGCTCCCGTCACGTCCCATCACATTCTAAAATCAGGCTATACATTGATCTACGAGTTAATACCCACACCTATAGGAACAAATCTAACTTTGCTAAAGAAATTGCTACAGCATCCTGGTTTAATGCAAATACTGGGCAAATTAGAAAGAGCGGACAGAAAACTCTGGTGACAGTTCATTATGATGCAAACAAGATAAAGAAAATTGTAAAAAGAGAGTAGAGAAGGATGGAGAACATAAATGGTGGGAAGCACTTTTTGGATGATCAGGATTTTTCAATCATCTAATACATCCTGTTATAATACTGTTAATAGCTACAGCTGCCTTGATGCTGTTACTAACACTGCTGTACGTATGGATATGGTGTGTTTTTCGAAGGGTATCTTCAATGCACAAAGCGTTATATCAATCGGGACACTTAGGCAAGTAAAAGAATTTACTTGATTTAATAGAAAAGGGGGGACTGATACGGGGATAGGTATAGGAGTAGGCATAAGACTACATAAGACTATATTAGCTATTATTTCTATGGATAGGTATAAGAATAGGCATAAGACTGCATAAGACTCTGGGAAATACATAGCTCTGTGAAATAGCTCTGTGAATTGCTAGAAGTTATCAAATACTAATCCCTGCTTTGAAACACTAACTACCCGAAAAGAAGGTCGGTAAGAGAGACAAAATAAATGATGGCAAGGTTGTAACTCGTGACCCATAGGGAGAAAAACAGACAAAGAGGAGAGATAAGGACTAACGAGAACTAACATTTGTCTTCAAGCAATAACAAGTAGGAGACAGCCAGGTGTCCACTCAAGGCCAGGGAAACGGTTTGGCTCTACAGGCCCAGACAAAACAAGAGTATTAGAGTTTTAGGGAAGAAGTGAAAACACACAGCGAGGAAGACCTACAGCCTTCATCCCAAAGACCCCTGCCCACGACCACCAGGAGGCGTGTCAAGGAGGAGCCTGAGGCGGATCCTGAG